>NC_081414.1:773468152-773545652 GCF_030272615.1 Cryptomeria japonica
CAACGAGACTCCAAGCGAACAAACAATGAGGCTTCACTAAAAAGGAAGTGTAAGAGCTTGACCTAGCCCTAAGAGTACTGCCTAAGTTCTAAAACATATGATGCTATTAAACTTGCAAGGTTATAAGACTGATCTCGATTGTGACTATAGGAATCACACACTTGATTTCTTTCATGGGTATGTACCGTTCCAAGTTGTTTGACAAGTGATGATCATCATATACTACCACTGCCATGCACACAACAAACTTTAATTTCTTTAGGTGACAAGTGTTGTGTAACAACATGGGAACTCTCGCATACCCACCAATATCATTCTATGGGACATCATATGTGTTACTCTCCCTCTTTCTCTTCCTACCTGTTGTTTTCTTCTGAAAAGCATATTGCAGGTACTCTGACTCATCATGTTGCTTTGTTGACACTATTTTCCACATTTGCTCTGCTCATTAAAAACACATTCAAGAAGAATATTGCTACAGAATTCCTTGCTTGTCATGGTAATACACCTGTGGTTCAATTTCAAACCCTATTCCTCCTATTCAATATACACACAAAAATCCATCTGTCAATTTTTTTAGGAGAGGATACATGATAAAAATCAAAGAGGAAGTTGCAAACAAGAAATAAATTCACTTACTTCTATAGAAGTGCAGACATAGTTGCAGTGGGGTATGGAGGGAGAGAAGAAGAGAAAGAGGGATGGGGTATAGAGAGAGAGAGAGAGAGAGAGAGAGAGAGAGAGAGAGAGAGAGAGAGAGAGAGAGAGAGAGAGAGACCTTGTATGTGTTTGAGAGGGAGAGACGATACACTTACATGTGTATATATATGTTAAATATATTATATATATAAATATAGTATATGTATACATATAGTATATGTATATAGACATATTATATATACAATGTCATATTATACACATATTATATATTACATATATTATATGTATATACACATATAGACACCTAAAATTGTCATGTCTAATTAAATAAATATATTTATTTATTTAATTATTTTTAGCCTAATTCTTCTATTAATTAAATAAATCTTTATTTATTAAATTAATTCATTTATCCTCTTCTAGCCTTATTTTTCATTTAAATAAATACATTTATTTATTTAAATTATCCTTTTCCTAAATTAAATAAATATCTTTTTAATTAATTAATCCCACTTCTTCTATTAATTAAATAAATCTTTATTTATTTAATTAATTCATTAACCTTTTCTACCTATGACACATGTCATTCATCTCTTAATTCCTACACTACCTACCCTCTCAATATTTTATTATTTCCTCTACCTACGCTTTAATCATAGCCGACCATTTATCTTTTACACCTCTCAATCTTATCCCTCCATTTCTTATAGTGTCTTCTATATAAGGAGATGCTTCCTTCATTATCAAACCCCCCCGATGATTATTCGATTACTCTACACTTTCGAATTTGCATATGCGATCAATCTTACTAGCAACCACATTTCCGTTCTTTGTTGAGCTCTTGTGCACATAAAATGTTAGAGAAAATATATCAAGCAAGATCAATGGAGATAGGAAGAATGGAGATCCAAACCCTATTGGACATGTGATGGTATAATCTTTGTGATTTCATTTTATTTGCATTGTCTTAGGTAATCTCCATATGTTATGGTGGATCTTTGTTGTTGTTAGGCTAGGGTTTTGTGGTTGAATTCATTTAGTCTTTCAATATTGTTGTCTCCACTTTTCACCATATACAACACATATTATACATAGAATATCATATTATAAAATATCCCGTACATGTTGTTTATAGTAAAGGTAGCGCGTACGCGCTGTTTATAGGGAAACAAGCGTGTACGCGCTACTTACACTATAAGTACCCCATACGTGCTTTTTAAACCATAAGTACCTTGTACACGCTTTTGACTATTTAGGCTTGGAAATAGGCCTGGATGACAAAGCTATGGATTGGAAGTTTGATTTCCCTCCATTTCTCTCATTTTTGATGTGTTTTATTTTATCAACTTGGTTTATCGGCTTTGTCATCATCAGTTTTACACTTCATAAAGTGGGTATTTCTAAAATTCCCACCATAATTTCACCCATCTTCTGGGCTTTCTAACCATATAATTTTTTTTCAATTTGAACAACAACAACATAATATTATTGAATTTCTTTTACTAGTGTCTCCATAGTTCTCACAGACATAAGTGCGCCATTTTTTGAATAACTTTTGATATACATATCCAAATTTAAAAAACTTTATATATTAACGTAGTGCACTTGATTCTTTAAAATTTTAAAAAAATAAAATTGTATTTTCGATTTGTTTAGTGCAACTTATGCTTCGCGCACAAACAGATACCTAATTTTCAGAATGTGCTCGATTGGAAAAATCATAAAAAAACAAATACTCAACAAAAAATTACAAAAAAATACACATCTTCTAGTGCTCACTCTTAACTATCTTTTTGCCAAAGGATTTGTCAAAATACTAAATCTAACTATGACTATTTTGATGCGCATGTCAAACACTATGTTATGTTTTTCAGAAAAAATCAGGTTTATTTTTTCGTGCGCGAAGGATTTGACCCCCTTAATCTTATCCAATTTTGAAAAAGTTTAGTAGTTTGGAAACTAGATTAAGAGTACTACAATATTTGTTCTTTGATTATCTTCATATCTTGAGTGGATGACTTTCAAATTTTGCCTCCAAGTTCAGGTTCACCTGATTTCAGAAAAAAAGTGTCCATTTATACCCCCTTTTTGACCACCATCTTTGTGCACTTACCCTATTATAATATTTAAATCTGATTAAATTTATTTTTAAATTTAGAATTTTATTCTAAATTTCATATATATGATTTTAAATTAAAATAGTATAGACAAATTTAAATCAAAACCAAATTAATAAATATAAAATTGAATTTCAACTTTTAAAAGTTAATTGCTTATTAAATATCATCTCTCATACAAAATTCATCATTTAACTATTAAGATATTACATATTAAACTTCAAATATAATATGATCATAATTTGGATGCAACTTTGAACATTACTTAAATACCTTTAAAATATAAAGATAAGGAGAAGAAATAAATCATCAATTTAATTATACTTGATTTTGAAAATAAGTATATAAGAAATAATTGTAGAAGGAAATGTCAATTATTTCTTTTAATGATAAGAGAACCATGGCAAAAGAATCATGGATTTAAAATTATATTAATTATTCGATTGAAATCAAAATAACTTGTATATAATATCTTTTATAGATATAATATATTTTGTGTTAGTATTTCAGAAAATGTTTTTGTGAAGATGTTTGTTTTGTTTATGCTACAAATTTAATAAAAAAGATATTATAAACTTTTTTGTAGCAAATTATTTATTTATATATTTTTTTTAAGATTTTTTTTTTAATCAAACAATAGAATTTTCTTGGGAATACAAGGACATGAGAGGAATACACCCTTCTATTTGTACACATCATATCTACACTGAAGATGTTAAACCTATAAGACAGGGTTAAAAAAGAATCAATCTAGCTTTAAGAGATTTTGTTAAACAAGAAATAGAGAAATTGCTACAAGTAGGGTTCATTTATCAAATTTTTGATAGTCAATGAGTTTCTTCATTGATTATTGTATCGAAGAGAAATGGTAAGTAGCATGTATGTGTGGATTATAGAGAATTAAACAAACCCACTAAGAAGGATTAATTTCTTTTACCATTTATTGATCAAGTACTTGATAACCTAACCGGCAATAGTTATTTCTCTTTTCTTGATGGTTTTAGTAGTTACAACCAGATATGGGTGGCTCCTAAGGACCAAGACAAAACAACATTTACATGTCCCGGGGAACATATGCATATAGGGTTTTACCTTTTGGACTCTGTAATGCACCAGCCACTCTTCAAATAGTTGTATTGGCTATTTTTTAGACTTAACTACATCATGTATTGAAGTGTATATGGATGATTTCATAGTCCATGGGAAAACATTTGAAGAAGCATTGGAGAGTTTGAATAAAGTTTTGCAAAGATGTAAGGATCACAGATTGCCATCAAACCATGAAAAGTTTTCCCTTATGATGACATAAGGATTTTTTTTAAGACATCACATTTCAAAAGAGGGAATAAAAGTTGATCCTAAAAAGTTGGAAATTATTCAACAAATTGAAACCCCAAAATCTCAAGCTAATGTCAAAAGATTTATAGGGCATGTAGGGTATACAAATGATTCATTTACAGATTTAGTATATTTGTTGAACCATTATTTACACTTCTCAAGAAGGATATAGAATTCTTATGGACAGATGATTGTTAGAAATATTTTGAATCTATAAAACATGCCTTAACTACCTCTCCTATCATCAAAGGACCTATTTGGGGAGAACTATTTCATATACATGCAGATGCCTCCAACTTAGTTATTGGAGCAGTTTTGGGGCAATGCATGTTATTTATTATGTCAACAAAATTTGTCCCACAAAGATGAACTACACAACAACTAAGAAAGATTTTTTAGCCGTGGTTTATGCAATTAATAAATTTAGACATTATATAATTACTGGTTATAAAG
Source organism: Cryptomeria japonica (assembly GCF_030272615.1). Classification (NCBI taxonomy): domain Eukaryota; kingdom Viridiplantae; phylum Streptophyta; class Pinopsida; order Cupressales; family Cupressaceae; genus Cryptomeria; species Cryptomeria japonica. Next base: position 773,472,721 of record NC_081414.1, read on the forward strand.
TGTTTATCCATACTAAGCATGCAACCATCAAGTATTTAATGAACAAAGCTATTGTAGGTGGCCAAATTATAAGATGGTTAAATTATTATTACAAGAATTTGACATCACTATTGTGGATAAACCAAGGAAGGATAATGTTGTTGCTGAATTTCTTTCAAGAATGGTTTTGCAAGGTAACAATGAACTAGTGGATGACACATTTCTAGATGAACCTTTGTTTTCCATATCAATATAGTGTCCATGATTTGTTGATATTTACCTTTTAATATGGAAGTGCCTAAGTCATTTCAACCCTAAGCAAAAGAAAAGGCTAATTTGTGAGAGTTCCAGGTTTCAATGGATCGATGGTCTTTTATTTAAAATGTGTCTTGATCATGTTCTTCACAGGTGTTTGCAAGAAGTAGAAGTTTACAAGATCCTTGGAGTAGGATACTTTTGGCCAACCATGTCAAAGGATGTTTCATTTTATGTAAAACATTGTGATGAATGCCAATGGATGGGACGACCTACACCAACAATGGAGATGCCACTACAACCCCAAATAACTCTAGAACCATTTGAAAATGGGGAATTGATTTTATGGGACCTATTGATTCGCCTTCAAAAAGACATCATTAAATTTTGGTCTGTACAGATTTATGTAACAAAATGGGCAAAAGTGAAGGCATTTCCAACAACAAAAGAAGACAATGTAGTTAATTTTTTGTACAAGCATATTCTTCAAAGATTCGGTGCACAAGAGAAATAGTTTTTGATCAAGGACCTCAGTTTATGTCTACTATGATTGAAGCTTTCATGCATAAGTACAAGATGACTCACAGAAATTCTACACCATATCATCCTCAAGCGAATGGACAAGTAGAAGTCACCAATAGAGAATTGGAGAATATCTTAACAAAGACTGTTTCATTGAGAAAAATAGAATGGTCAGAAAAATTAGATGAAGAAGTATGGACCTACAATACAACATGGAAGACTAACTTAGGATTTTCTCCATATGAGTTGGTATTTGAAAAAAGTCCCATTATGCCTATTGATTTTTGTGAGATTATGCTTGAAGAAACCAAGATCAAATAGACCAATAGATAGCATAATAACAAGAGAGATAGAATATGCGACAAGAATAAACTGTATTCTCATCAATAATGAAAAAGAGATCAACTAGATGATTAAGAATTACATACAATGAATGATGAGTCTTCTTATAAAGGCAAGGCTAAGAGACTGTAAGGAAAGCACAGTGCGGAAAACGCTCTCCTAACACCAATTCAAAGGGGAATCAAGCAAGTATGTCTTTAAATTATTTTGCAAAACATTAAGATATACATAGACTAATGAAAAACTAATCACACAGAAAACACAACAAAGAGTTAACACCTGATTTACATGGGAAAACCCTTACGGGTAAAAAACCCACCACCAAAGAGAGATCACTTTATTCACAGTTAACAGAAGGTTACAATAAAGTTATAGATCCTCTTCATAGATATTTACTCTCAGAATCTATGTTCAGATCACACTCATCACCTATGCAGAACACTCAGGCTTCCAACATATAGGACTCCACACCATACGCCACACAGTAACCTCACTTCCTGTCAGTTACATCTCTGGCAACATATATATAAACCATCAATTACAACATATCAATTAAGAACAACCATTATGGAGTCCAATGGTATGTCATTCAGTAACATCCATCCACCTAACCAACATTCTGTTTCGGTTTCCTCTAGCTACTCTAATTACATCTTCCATGTCGACCATGCAACTGTCAGTTTTCACCAATTGGTTAGACATCTAACTGTCTACATCGGTCTGCATTCGTGAGAAACACAATATCCCACATGCACCAAGAAGTTGGGTCAGTTCCTATTCATATACACCGACAAGACCATCTTCAGTGTCCAAGTGTTCACCTTTTGGACTTCGGTTTGAGCGCACACCCATAGTCAATCTCCACTCCATCGGCCATCGAAAAGACCATAAATGTGTTGCTTTGATCTCCTGATGAAACAATAGATGACTCCACTAATGCGACTCCAAACAGGTCGGCTCCATTGGCTCATTGGGATAGCCTTCAATAGGTAGATCCGATCTCCCGATGTCACCACAGCGACTCTATCAAGCCATCAGCATAACCCAACAATGTCATCCTAATCTCCGATGATACTCTGATTGCCAAAGGCAACTCCATCGGTCATAGGCGTAGCTTCCATCTTGTCAACCTGATCACCGATATCCACCCGATTATCGAAGACAACCTCATCGGGTCATCAACAAGACAATCAAACTGGCTACCCCGATCCCCAATACCAACAAAGGCAGACTCATCGGGTATCAGTGTAGCAACCAACCATGTCATCCTGATATCTGATGATACCCTGATCACCGAAGGCAACTCCATCGGGTTATCGGCAAGACAACCAAAAAGCTATCCTGATTGTCCGATCTTCCTTGATCTGCTCGATCTCTCTTTCTACGCTTCGCCATGTGGCACCCCTTGATTGGCTCTAGAGTCCCTACCCTGCCACCTTAGCACGACCTCACTAACCACTTGGAATGAAGCTCTTCTTTGTCGGGCCCCACCACTTGGTCAGTTTCATCGGGTCATCAGAAACACACCCGAACTGGCTACCCCGATCCCTGATAACACCGAAGTCGACCAAAGCGGATCCATCGGGTATCGGCATAGCATTTAGCAAGCTCCTCTGATAGCCGATGACATCCCGATCGTCGAAGGCAACTTCATCGGATCATCGGTGTAATGCTAACCAAGCTCACCTGATAGCCAATGTCAACCTAAGGCAATTCCATCAGGTATCGGCGTAATGCCTAACAGGTCCACCCAATAGCCGATGCTACCTCGATGACCGAAGACAACTTCGTCAGGTCATTGGGATGACTTCAAACCTACTTCTCTAATAACCAAACAAGGAGGATACATCGAGTAGACCTAACCCGATACTTGTCTGCAACATGTTCATCGGCCAGAGTTACACCGATAGGAAAATTCCACAACTCAATACCTTCCCACAAGCTGTTCCATCGGGGTAAGTTACATCGATCAACCCAAACACTGGTCAAGAGAATTCGAGGCATATTTCCAACAAAGATGAGAGCACACAATGATGACATGTGGCTCAATGAGATGCAAGGGTAGGTAGGGGAAGGTAGGAAAAATAGTAAAATATTCCACATAAGGTGGATCACCCACCAAAAGTGGAATTATCATCCCAAAATAAGTGGATATGATAAACTAACAACAAGATCACACCATAAAAGGTGGAAATTCTCCTACATACACACTCTCAATGTATACACATCTCCCTAAGTGTCTCATATGCAAACTACAATGTTATGTATGTACCTAAGTAAAGTGTAATTATATCCAACATGAATAAATAATTACACCCACAATTTTGAGTTGCAGATACTAAGGACAACCTTGGAGTTTGGCATTAATTTATCAGAAGCAGAGAAGACCAAAATTTTGCAGTTGAACTGATTGGATGAGATGAAAATGGAAGCTTTGTAGCATATTGAGATTATTCAAAAGCAGAGAAAAGCATGGCATGATAAACATATTGTTAGTAGACAGTTCAGAAAAGGAGTTTGGGCATTATTATTTGACTCTAGATTTCAAGAATTCAAGGGAAAGTTTCATAAAAGATGGTTAGGAACTTATGAGATTAATCAAGTTTTTGGCAATGGAGTTGTTTAGTTGACACCAATAGATGGAGAAAGAATAAATATGCTAGTTAAGGGTCATCGATTAAAGTTATATTATAAGCCAACATCTAATGAATAATTTCTTTTAGAATTGCAAGCCAAAGTTGAACATTTCGTCATGGAAGATATCACTTCCTTGGTGGAACTCAATTCTGAGTAAAACCAACAAGAAGATAGAATAAAGGAAATAAGATGAAAACCAAAAATGACAATTTATCTCCAAAAAAAAAAATTGGGGATGATTGAAAAGTAGAAATGACAGTCTACCTTAGAGGTGAACTGAAAACTAGAAATGGCGGTCCATACCTTATAGAGTGAAGTTGAAAACTAGAAATGACAACTTTTCTTGGATCAACTTTGATTTTCTCCTGATGGCTCTCATAGTTCTCAAATAAGTATTTTGCAAGTATCAACCAAAAAAAGAGTGTTTCAAGAATGCTCCTAATTGCTCTTTCTGTGGAAAGGAAACTCTCATTTTCAACAAGACAATTGTAGAATCATTTAATGCATCATTTAGTCCATGTAGAACGAGACCCAAGTATCTCCTAATTGACTTAAATGGTGCATTACTATTTGATTCGACTCATAAGCTCTAAGTGGCTCTTGATCAGTAAGTCAGTTTGTCTCCTTTGGCAAAATGGTCAGTACTACATGACAACTCCTTATTCATGCGCTTGATACTTTTGGCAAGTTGGTCATTACTGCATGATAAGCTCCTGACAAGATATGCATTAATGAGAAGGTATACATTTATTGCAAATTATATTATTTTCAAAATCTTATTTTTTTATTTAGTAGGTATAAAGTAAAATTGGTAGACATTGTTTGTATAGAAATCTCCACCAACTCATTTTTAACATTATTATCACAAGTTCTAATTATTAAATTAATGATGACAGAGAGATAAAGGAATATATTGAAATGACATCATTTGGCCATTCAAATTTGAAGCAATTATTACTTCAAAAAGCACACACGTGTCACAATCGCTTCCAACTTTGCAAATCAATGAGGAAGTACAAGAGAACTGGTGTATGGATTGTTTGGTTCAATTCAAGGAAATCAAAGTAGAAACATGTGTAATAAATCATCATCCGTGCTAAAAATTTTGGTTGTTGAAAATGAAATATCCATTTTTTTGTGACTAAATTAAGATATTCAAAATTAACAGAGACATTCTTGAGTTGCAAAGCTAAAAAAATGGGAAACAAAAGGAATATAGAACCAAAAAAGTTCAATCTAGACCCATAGACAAAAATGTTGCTTGAAGAAATAGGTTGGTTGAATTTCATATGCATGTTTGAGGGTTTTGAGCTAGATCTAGTTGAAGAGTTTGTCAAAAAATTTCATGTGAATATCATTAGAGTGAGAGGGGAGCTTATAGAAGTAAACCCTCAAGTTATCAACGAATTATCAAGAATCCAAGCAGAAGGGGAGCTAGTGAATAGAAGCCATATCAAAATAGAAGAATTGGTGAATCAATTCTATGAAGGGAATGAGTGATGACCTAAGTTGCAAGTTCATAAAGGAAATACCAAAGGTGTAAGTAGAGAAAGTTTGGAAAAGCCTTGGAAGACAATTGTGATGTGGTTGATGAAATTTTTCACCTATGAGGGCCAGTATGAGATCATATAAGAACAGGGAATGTGACTATTGACACATTTAAGGTATGAAAATACTTATCCTAAAGTCAAGATTAATCTCTCATCTTTCTTATTTTTCAAAAAAAATTCTATGATATCTAGGGTAAAAGATAGGGGTAGTTCAATTCAATATCATAGCTTGATTCATTTGATTATAAAGCATCATTTCTTGAAGAAAGAATCTAGGAAAGAAGGGTGGCTAGAAATTATTTCTACCCTTGTGAAGAAAAAGTCTAAAAAGGGGCCCACGTTGAAAAAGGTTAAATTAGAAAAAGGGAAAACATCTGGAAAGGAGAGGAAAACAGAAATTGAGAAGATAAAACCTAGTTGGGTGACTCGTTACTCCTTGAGAAGGGAAATTTAGGAGCAAATAGAAGAAAAGCCTAGCCCTGTTGATGCCCCTTCATCGACTCTTGATGTTCCATCTTCTCCATCCCATGTCATCCCTTCTTCAAAAGCTTTTGATAGTACGCCTAGGCATATTGTTGAAGTTTCTCAAGAACCTCTTGAAAGTCATTGTGAAACTCAAGAACCTATATCGTCCCCTATTCCTAAGCAAGAAGTTGTTGCTTCGGAACTCGTTTAGCAAACAAATGAAAACCCTCCTGAAAAGGAACAACCTGAGTTTATTATTACTGATGATTATGAGAGCTAGATCTTGATGCTCGCCTATAACACATTAATTACCCCAGTATTCTTCTCAATCAAGAGATGGATTGAAGGAAGTTGAATCTCCTGAAGAATTTGAAGCTACTCAAGACTAGCCTTCACCTTCACCCCCTCCTAATCAACCTCTACCACCTTCAGCTCCTCAAACATTCTCTTGAAGAGAAGGAAAGGAAGTGATGGTCGAAGAAGAAGTCTCAAAAAAACCAGATAGAGGAAGGATTGAAGAAGAAAAAAAACTTATGAAAGTTATGGCATTATCCAAAATGGAAGCAGAGATTCAGGAAGCAAAAAGAAAAAAGTGGCTCCTTTAGGAAAGTCTAAGACAAAAAGATGAAGAATTGCAAAAAGCTACTCAATAAATAGAACAACTTAAGAAAGAGGCAACTGAGAAAGAGGCTAATCTCAAGACAAAATGATAGAAATAGAGGAAGCACTTTAGAAAACTAATGCTCAAGCATTAAATAATGTTGAAGAATTAAATAAGTTGAAGGAATAATTAGAACAAAAAGAGAATCAATTGAAAAAATAGATTATTCCAAGCCATGATCATGAAGCCTCAACTTCATCTTCTCCTCCTAGGTACCTTTCTTTGACTTCCATGAGATACGAATAGAAGAATATTGAATTATGTAAGCAACATGAAAATCTTGAGAAACAGAAAAATGACGCTACTCAAAGACTAGAACAAGTAGGAGAATTGTCTTCAAAACTTTTATCCATGAGAAAACCCTCTGGATTTTATGCCTTGTTTTTAAGGGAAAGGTTTTTACAATGAAAAATCAATTAGCTCGTTCAATGAAGAAAAATTGATTATGAAGATGATGATGATTTTATTGAATTTTTTTATAACAGTGATCCTAATTTCCAGAAGCAAATGTGTTAATACTACTTATATGGATTTCATTTGGGTCATTTTTATCAATCCTTTCTAAATATTCTTGCTAGTGAAATAAAAATAAGAGCATTTGTGTCATTATTACAAAATCAGGTTGAATGGAAAAACATACTATGCCAAAATAGAGAGGCACAAAATAAATTAGGCCTTCCCATTAGGGATGAAACACCTAGATCCATGACATTTAGAAATAAGTTTACTTCCATTGCACAACTAAATAAAGTGAAAGTAGTTTATAAGAATAACCTTGCACAACAAGAATTCAAGCTTTTAGAGATGTGTAGAATCAACTTCCTCGTCGTGCTTTATTAGCATCCAAAGTGAGATATAATACAATACTAATTCAGTTGAGAAGGCGAGAGCCTATTTCTCCTCATAATATCACCTAGAGCTTGACTAGAGTGAGATCAGTGATTGAAATAATAAAAGAACAATAGGTAGATTGGATAGGTAAGAGATTCAAACCACCATTGATCATATTGCCATCACCAAAGTTGAATGCACCTACCCATTTTGTAGGAGAAATTCTAAGAAACTAGATGATTAGAGTGGAAGAATTCAATGCATGTGCTCCCCTAAAACTTATCAAGAGTATATATTTTAGCATCATGATTTGGTCATCTGGATTAAATCTATGAACAAAGGTCTTCCAGAACCTCAACCATGAGGACATGGTTGACCACAGGAGGGGCAGGATGATGAGTGCTCAAAAATAACATTTTTAATCATAATTTATGCTTAAAAACTGTATATTTTGTTAATTAATGTGTCTAGCGGTAGACTATATGCATACATGTTTACTTCTTTTTCTCTTATACTTTGTTGATTAGAAGATATATATTAGAAATGGTATTGTGTTAAATGTATTACTTTTATAATTAATCAATGAAGAAATGATCAATAATCAAGATCTTTGCTATTATGTTGTTTTGTTTTTTTGGATAAGTTTTCAGATATTTTGAAATTTGTTTCAAGATGTGGGGCCATCAACTTTCTATCTAGCAACGTTGAACTCTTGGTCACACTTTTGATCTCTCTAGCTGGAGGGAGTAACAGTTCTCGCCAAGTTTAGTTTCATCAGTTGTTTTTGAAACTTCTAGTTTCATCTTAAGAAATAAACACATTGTAATCAAAGATATTAAGTCTTCTACAGTTTAGTTGGTATTCATTACTCATTTAGGTAGGTAACGCATCATTTTAATTTGAATAAGGATATGCCTATATATCTTGTATCCGTTTGTAGTTAGTTAACTAGCTAGTCAACAATTTTTAGAGTCTTATCAATTTCCTTTGTAATTTCAAAACTATGTTTTACTCCCTGCTAGGAGCCAATTTCAATGCAAATTCAAAGTTGATTTGAAATCTTGGTGTTTAAGGATCCCACCAGAGGAAGAGCAGGGCCTCTCAACCAAAGGGAGGTGATCCTAAATTGTTTCTTTATTTCTATAATTTAATTGTTGCATGATTGTTCTTAGTTATTTCTCTTTTTGCAATTTTATATTCATTGAAAATTTATAATAAAAAAAAAATCAATCAGTAGCTTTTGTTCGTAGATTATTTTCAGTAGTGTTTAAAGATAGAATTGATTCTCTTATGGATGTTTAGATTTATGTTTCATTTAGTTCAGTTTTGAATTGAATGATCATTAGTTTATGATTTTATTAGTAAGTGACAATGGTGAAGAAAGTAGTGATTAGACAAAAGATTTATTGAACTTCCTCATGGAATTTAGTTTATTTTGAATGTTCTTTAGAATAGAATCCAGATTTCCTACAAGTGTAAAATAGATTCCATTTCTCAGCAAAGTAGTTCCTAATAGAATTTGAATTTATGCATTGTAGATCAGATATAGTTTTGACTTTAGTTAGAAGATTCCATGAATTAGTTTTGATCAAGTTTTGTTTGTATCATACTAAATAACTAGAGTCTCTCTTAAGGTAGACTTAGCACCTTAAGTTTCAGTTCTGCTAGAATAGAGAAGCATCCTTAGTATAGGACTAAGTTTTTAGAAATTGATCTTGAAAGCTCTTGACGGAGCATGACCAAAGTGTAAGTCATTGTTTTCAGTGCAAAAACCCCCAACTTAAATATGTCCTTAACACATACAACTCTAAGACACACCTAGTTCGATAATGAGAAATAAATGATGCAAGTTGTGGCATCAATGACCTAACCCATCATTTTCATTGATCTCTTCCTTGCTTGAATATTTTCATCCTCTAAAAGGATCTTCTTATTAGCTTGGAATGCATGAATTTTTGAAAATGATGTCTCCTTGGTGTTGAAGGTGTTTTATCCTTCATATGGATCTCTATCTTCCTTAAGATTTCAACATAGAAACATGTTGGAATCTTAAGGGGGGCATATGAGGCCTCCTTGTTGCTTGTAGTCATTCATAAATATACCCTAAAGTGGTGGTGTGGTGTTGCATAATGCCCTATGAGGCATTGTTATCAATCTATCTTTAGAAACTTGAATGACATATAACTTGTGTTTTGATCATCTAATATAGTGTGGCTTACTAGTGTGATCCCTTAAAACATTGATGATCTATGGATCACCTAGCATAACACAACTTTCTAGCTAGTGGCATCCATATGAATTATCTTGATCATCTAGCACGTGTTCACAACTTGCTATCTTGATCCCCTTGTTGAACATGTTTTATGCTTTCTTAGGCATTGCTCACCTAGTGTGGCATGGCTTGCTAGTTGTGATTATTGTTGTTCATGCTTCCTTAAGAATTGATCATCTAACATAAAATGGGTTGTTAGCATGATTTTTGTTATTATTTATGCTTCCTCAAGTGTTGATTATATATTATAACAAGGTTTTCTAGTTGAATCATTTGTTGCAATACATGGATTGCACAACATAAAACAATTTGTTGTCCAGTGAAATTAGTGCCTTCCATGGATCACCTAGCATAAGAAAATTTGTTAGCCAATAGAATCCATGTCATAAACATGAACATTTGACCCAACATAACACTTGTTGGCCAGTAGAATTTATGCCATCTTTGTGGACCCCTGGCATAACATAATTTGCTAGTTGTTGGAACATGGAACCTTTTTTTGATCAAAAAATTGGTGTAAGCTCTTGTCTCTTTCTAGAAGTCCACTTGTTCTTTTTCATAACATTTTGATAATGATACTAATGGTTGAGAGAACCTTTACATATAGGTCTCTTCACCTAGTAGACTTGGAACATTTTTGTTTGCTTTATTATTAACAATGTTCTCTTTCTATATGTGTATATTTGAATGTTTTGTATGGATTGATAGGATCTTAAGCTTGGAGTCTTGCACACCCCTCAACTTGGTGTCATTCTATCCCCTGCATTTTTTTCTCTCAACTGCTCTCTATCTCTATCTCTAGTTTGTCATGAGTGTGAGAGTACTTAAGTTCATAGTGTTTCTAACATGGGGGCTAAATGTAGTGTCTAAGTAAATTGTATCCCTTTACAATTTCACTCTATTTGAGTCCCTACTTTAGTGTTCCCTTTCCTAGGTTAGTTTAAGCCTATTTGGGCCTTATTCTACTCTACTATCATCATATGCTAATTTTGAGACTAGATCCTATGTTCTAAACCTTGATGTTCCACCACCATTTTATTGGTCCCTATTCAAGAGGACTAGAGTACCCAGTGCCTTAGTTTGAGTGCACTATGATGCCCAACACCTAGTCCCTCCAAAAGAGGCCAAGTTCAATATGTTTGAGTGTCAACCTCTATCTTTTGTAATCCAATCTCAATATTTTTATTTGATCATTGGATGTCGAACTAAATTCAAAAATCCCTTGTGAACCCTATATAAATATCCCTTTTATCATTCATGAGGTCTAATATTTAATGAGTTTCCAAATTATGATAAAGCAAGCTTTCTAGATTTGAGCATATTGAGCAGCAGGCTCTACAACATTCTACATTCAAATATGATTTCATAATTGATTATGTTATGTTTGTCATATTATTTCTTAACACTTGGAGGACTTGTCTAAAGAGAACTGCATCATCATCATTATCATTCATAAGGTATAATCATTTCAATTACAATTTAGTCTTTGTCCTCTAAGGATAAGCTCTCTATTATCAATCATACTATTATGGAGATGGGAACACCAACACAAGGTTTAACTTAGGCAAGCCCCTATACAACCAACCATTTTTTCATGTGTACATGTTCATCTATTTGATAATAAAAAGGGATATAGGTGTATAGAGAAAACAACAATAGACAATCTTAGATTTTGAATAGGTGAAAACACCTAGACTAGGGTTCCCTATAATCATGTTTGACACTTTTTGGCAATATTTCAAATAGACATACCTACATGACCTCCTAATCATAGACCTAGAACTTTTTTGTGTGCACATACACCCTCAGAATGGAGTGCCCAGTAGACAAGTCATACACTTTCAACTCCATATTTTAGCCATATATTCCTCTGTGTGTCTCATTTCTAAATCTAGCTTACTGTGTTGGTGTTTAGTTTTGTATTTCATTGTTATTGTTGAAGGTTATTATTTTAATATTATTTAACCTAGTTCATTCACACACGCTTCATAATCTTAATTCCATTGCAATAAAGGAATAATCATCCACCAGTGTTTATCTCTCCTATTAGGATTGTAGCTAAACCTACTTATGATTCAAATGATATGCCATGGAGATTTGAGACCTTAGTTTACATTGATTGGCTAGGATCTCATTTCTCACATATCAATAGCTAAGCTCAAGTGACAAGTGTTTGAGCATGTGTCAAGTGTGCATGAACTAGGTGTATCGATATGTGACAACATATGTCTCAACCACATGAAGTGAGACACAAAATAACTTGTCCCTAAGTGGAGACTTAACTAGTGTGAATAAGACTCTCCTAAGTAGGCTAAAAACTAACAAGTTTGATAATGTCACTATTTGCACTAACATGTTTAACTCTTTATTGTTGGTAGTTATAGAATACAATTGAGATTTCTTGTTTCTATGTTGGAATGCTTGATCATATCAACTTTTGTGTGAGACGGCTAACTTTTCTTGGTATACAACTTTATTTTATGAAATGTCTATATGACATTATACAATATTCCTTAGTTATAATTATTGTTGAGCATTTTCTTGTATTCTAGTATGTGGGCTTGTATGTTTGCCTTGTCATTTTTAGTTCCCACCGATAGGAGGATTACTTATGCATCCATTGGATGCAATTTGTTTTCTAGCTAGCCAATTGAATATTAGTGAATTTAAAAAAGACTAATTTAATAATTTTAAAAAAATTATTTCTTTCTTTTCCTATTGATTTATATTGCTAACAGTCATTGCACAATTCAATTTTTTCTTGTTTTTTGAAACAAAATATTAATTCCTACAGTTCCATCTAACAAGACATGGAAAAAAGAAAATCTAGTCATTAAATGCATATCCGTTTGAAATGGAAAAAAGTTTTTGAGGTGTAATCGGTGGAAATGAGAGCTCTAACAGTTTGTGTTGTCAACACAATTTATGAAAATGTATGTTCAGGTTTTTAGCTCCACATGGTTTAAGAATTTTATGATATCCATGACCTTCTAATTTAGGGTTTTGAAATATATTGCCAATGTTTTCTTTTGGATTTCATATTATTTTAGAAAAGTATAATTCTAATTTAGGGTTTAGAAATGTATTTATCATATTATTTAGAGTGTAATTTTTCAAGCCAAATTCATTGATCTATGCATTATTAAATTTTGGGTTCTATCATTGTTCAAGAAATTTTGTGTCAATGTTCTATACTCATTTAAGATATGAAATGTGTTCTTAGGTTTCTTTTGGGTGATTGACTACATATGTTATTTTTGTCCTATATATATAGTTGATTCAATCTTTTAATTTTGAAAAAGAAATTTCCTTTTCGATTAACTTATCTTTTGAATTATCTGTACGTCGTTGATATAGCCCTTCAATTGAATGAAAGGAACTCCTTTCTCAATCAACCTATCTTTTTAGGTTCTATGTACATTGCTAATTCAACTCTTCAATTTTAAAAAAATCTCTAAAAAAAAAAATCAATTTTGAATCTTTATATATATATATAGTTTTTGTCCCTTTTGAATTTCTAGTTAAAATTACTGACCCTTTTTATTTCTGTTTACATTACTCATTCAACTTTTTGAAAAAAAATCTCTCAATCTGACCCATCCTTTTATTGCACCTCAAATCATGCTACAACTACATACCTAAAATCCCAGGCTCATTTATAGCATAGAAAATGAAATTTCAGCTATGGTGTTTTCATGAATGGTATATTTCAGATGTGGATTTTTCTTATGATTTAGTGCAGCACAAATTAACTAGTTTTAGAAAGTAGCATTATGCTAAGAAAACTTTATTTTTGTAAATGTTTGGACCTCTATTTTATTACCAACCTTAAGACCCTAACTTTGCTAAGGTACCAATATGAATGATTTGGTTTTACTAACATTGTTTAAGTGTGTTATAATAAAAATGATTTTTATTATGAGTGTTAAATATTTAATATGTAGTTTGATTCATAGTAGTAGAAATAGTTAAAAATGGTAAGAAATCATAATTTCTTGATGTTTTCTTTTATTTATAATATTTACCTTAAAATCATTATTTTTCAGATAAAACTGATTTTTTGTAGCTATTTTCATTATTTATCATAATTTAAAAACTTATTGTAACATATCAAATTTGTTAACCAATTTTTAGCAAATAATACTTTGATGTGTGAAACAACTATCTATTTTCTATATTTCTAATATTTTAGTTATACTTTTTATAAATCTTTAATAGTTTATTTTATTAACTAATAAATTACACTAAAACTTGCAAATAAAAAACTAAATACACTACATATTTACTATGTTTCCTCTAACCATTGCACTTGCACTTTAAACGTCAATAAAAAGAACATAATGTGTCCCTTGTTTAATTAATATAACTATCTCTTTTTTTTCTGTCAAAGATATTTTATGACAATTCTTGATTAAGAAACACTTGATTAATAAAATTGTTTCTGGATTTGCTTGTGTTAGAGAGATTTTTTCCCATTAAAGTTGTAGATCATAGTCTATGATCTATCATCAAGATGACAAATCTCTCTTTTTTCATTTTGATAACTTTTTTCATCCTGATGATGGATCATAGAGTGTGATCCCAAATGTTGATGGGAAAAAATCTCTCTAACACAATCGAGAGAAACAATTGCATTAATTTACTATGGATTGTAGAAACTTGATATCATTAATGCTTGATTGTTTTTGTAATTCATTGATATCACTAGCACAAATCAAAGTTGACTAAGACTTCTTTCAATTAAAAACAAAGATTAAGAAATATCTATTCTACCAAAATTATTTGAGATGCAATCCCAATCTTATCCCTTTAAAAAATCATAATTACAAACCTTATCCTCAACAAAACTTAATCCCTATGTTAGAATTTTTTTTTTTTTATTTAATCAAAATTTTATTGATTAGATAATCTATCCCATAATTTTAAAGTAAACTAGGTCCGTAAAAGCCTTTTGTCAATATCAAGGCTAATTAGCCTATAGGCTTCTATTGTGGACTTGGGTTTCCACAATTGAACTGAAAACCTGTCTCACACTCTTATACCACTATTTCACATCGGAAACCAGTTACCATTAAATAAAATTATCGTTATCCAGTTGCAATTGTATGATCTTGTTTGGCAGGGTTGTTTTCTGTGATCCTCTGTGCCAATGATGCCACTATCTCAACTTGGACACGTCTATTCTGGCTCCAAAATGACAGTACGGATTGACTAACACGCATGTTAGTCGCACGTTTTACTCCGTCGATTTTGCAATTAACATCTGTGATTGACTAATACATCGCTATCATGCTATACGAAAGGTCAGTTTTGAAACCAGAATAACTGAAGCCCTCAACTTCATCCTCTCTGTCCTCACTACCAGACCTTTCAATATCTTGTACAATTAGATGCTTTGCCATTTCCAGCTCTACACCTTTGTACCTCTTTAACCACCGCTGAGACAATTTTATCAGCAACCCCTGGAGTGAACATGCTGTCGCTACCCGCATTCTCAGAAACCTGCTTTCACAAGCAAATATGGAGGCAATTTGCATCCTGGATATTTTTTGTTGTGTTTTAGTTCATTCCAAAAGAATTCTGTTATATTCAATTATTTCAGACTTGCGTTCTCAGAACGTGCTTTCACAACCAAAAATAGTTCACTCTTTCATCGCTCACAGGCGATTTGCATTTCCTAGACGCACAACTTTTATTTCCCTCTTTCATCGCTCACAGGAAATTTGCATATGCTACACGCACAAATTTTCATAATAAGCTTCTAGTGTGAAAATTTGATTGATGCCTGTTTAAACATATGAAAGAAAGAGACAGCGTCTAATGGAATATGTTTATTGGGGATTGCTACAAAATTGGGTATCCTCAAGATAAATTCACATTTGCCGAGGTACTCCCAGCCTGTGTCAAAATGGGAGAATTTAGAACAAGGTATGGACATCTGAAGATAAAGGAATTTCGTCAAATGTTGTAGTTGCAACTGCCCTGGTAGAGATGTTTGCAAAATCTGGAAGCAGAGACAGGGTACGTGAACTGTTTGACAAAATTCCTCAAAAAAATGTGGTCTCATGGACTGCGATGGTCGTTGGATATGCAAAATTTGGATTTGTTGAAAAGGCTTTACAAACTTTCAAGGGAATGCAATTGGAGTGTAAAGCCAAATTTTACAACCTTTGCCAGCATCCTCCCCACCTGTGCCAAAATGGGAACCTTTGGAACAGGGAATGGACATTCATTTAAGCATAAGGGAATGTAGCGGAGATCACTGGGATCCACATTTTTTCTTGTGTTTTCATCTATTAAATAAAGCCACTGGCTCTACGATTTTATTTATGTCTCCCTGGGCAACTATTATGTCATTGACATTCAGTTTTTCTCAGTTGTGGTATGTGCATAGACCCTGTCCAGATTCCCACTCATTCCTATGATCAAAATTTTGTTGCTCCAAGATACTTTAACATTTTTTTAAGATTTCTTATTCACTGAGCTGTTTAGAGCAGTTTGCAGATCCAATTGAGCAGATGTAAGATCTATTTCTTTGGTTTTGTCCCAGTACTTGAGCATGTACCAATTGTTGTGAGGGTTGTTGATATCTTTTGTTCCGAAAATTGAACAAATAAAAACCTATTGTTTGAAACAAAAAATATTAATTTTTGTTAGGAAATGTACCAACAGTTGTTAGGAAATGTTCAAATAGTTGTTAAGAAATGTACTAATATTGTAAAAAGTAACCAATTAGGGGATGCCATGTCAGCTGCACAACTATTGGGGTCTCTTTTGCACGCCTATTGGTCTCACTTTTGGGGGGGGCTATTTTGGACACCTTGACAGAAAGCATGCTGATGTGGTCCTGAAACCTTAGTTATAAGCAAGGGACTTGCCAAGTAAGCTGCTGTAAAAATATCGGAGTGATTTTGAAATTTCGAAGTAGGATTTTGAGAAGCATGAAGTTAGGGTGCACAACTACTGGGTCCTTTCCCCTATATATGCATGTAATTTTTTAAACATAATTTAAAATATTTTTTAGCACTTTTCAAATTTATACAAATATAAGAAGATATATATATATTTAGTTCACTTATTAATCCAAAAATTCATAGACAAATTTGGTGTTTTGAATTCAAATTTAAATCCTTGACATCAAATCATAATGTTGAAATGCAAAACATTTAGATTTTTTGTCATTTTCTTTCACCAACTCCAAAGGAGCATGCAACATACACAGCAACAATTCGATGTGTTTTGAAAGTCGTCAAATTTATTTGATTCAATTGTGAAGCATGGATCTTGATCCAAGAATTTGCAAAAAAAATTCATATATGAGTGACATATTTTTATGCTTTTCCTCCACAAGTTATATTTATAGGTGTTTGTTGCACAAAATACCGTGTTGTGCATGTTTGTTTTAATTTTCAATATGTGATTAACATGCATGTGAAAGTCTTTGGATCATTTAAGACATGGTTGTACTTTTGTCCATGAGCAACATTGATGTAAGTCAAAGCCCACAGTTTACGGATTTTTTTTCAGTTGAGAAGCATTAAATATTCATAATTGGTTGCACCAAAATCGCATTAAATTAAGAAAGATTCTTTGTTTAAATAGGTAAATATAGTTACTTAAAAACTCCACATTCTAGCATAGTAAAATGGAACGTGTCCCTATCCCAACGCTAGCAATTTTTTATGGCTACATTTTTAGGTGGTAGGCTTTCTTTTATGATATATATAATATGATTTTCATCATAATTATTTGATTTAAAAAAAGGGTTTAAGACATTAAGCATCTTCTTAAGATGGAGGCTTACATAGTGGTATGTATTCTTTTTAAGTTTTAAGTCATGCACACTAGGACATCAAGTTGGTCTCAACTTTTTTCGTGACCTAAAGAAACTTTTTCCATGACGTGAAGATTGTTAGACACTCTCTCAAAATTATAAACTTTTAACTATTTCCTTATTTAGGAGAGAAAAAAAACTAAAACTAATCAATTACAATATTTATCTTGGACAATTGATGATAATGAAAAATAAAAATTAAAGTTTTAACTTCTTTCTCAAAAAAGTAGTTTTTTAATCATTATGTTGTAAACTAGTTACACATTGTG
The DNA here is from genome assembly GCF_030272615.1 of Cryptomeria japonica. Taxonomy (NCBI): domain Eukaryota; kingdom Viridiplantae; phylum Streptophyta; class Pinopsida; order Cupressales; family Cupressaceae; genus Cryptomeria; species Cryptomeria japonica. The sequence continues at coordinate 773,490,338 of NC_081414.1, forward strand.
GTTTTCTCATTTCACAATATTGTGGTTCAATACTAACAAATGTCAGGATTCTAAAATAGAAACTACTAAAAAAAGGAAAAAAACAAAACAAAACAAAACAAAAAGACAAAGACACTCTTATGTAACACTAATTAATGTCAAGTGAATACTAATTATTCAAACAAATAAAAAATAAGAAATTTAACAATATTATACCATGATGCACATACACATATTTATATTTTAATATAATTAAATTTATTTATTAAAATCTATTTATATTTTAGCTTTGATTTCCTATCGACCTATCCTTGAACCTCCTAGTTGCATAACTTGACCTTCAATTCCAATCACAACATATCCAACATTCTTGGTTTAAAAAAACTTCTTCTTCCTCATTTTACTTGTACACATGTCATCGTGAGCGCAATTGTGAGGTTTGCCTGCCACGTGCTCCCATCTTCACCGTTTGTACTTAATGTAGTGTTCCACCTACAACAAATATCTTAGATATTATTAGTTCCTGCAGTGCTGGCAGGATACTATAGCAATCGTTGGATGCATTTCTTATATTTAGTTGACCAATCACTTTCTAGTATTTTTTTAACTTTTTAGTTTTTCCAAATGTTTTAATATTTAAAATATTTAATAATTAAAATAAAATTATTTATTCGTATTTTCATTCATTCCTGTCATTAAATTTTGTTATAAAAAATAAAACTTAAATTGATTTAAGCTTCGGGAAACTTCTCTAACTTCTCGCCTGCAATGTTGCTCCACCGCCTCTTCCAGAAGTAATTATTATTATACTCAAATCTTTTCCCTAATTCTTGTCTGCCTTATAGAAGCTTGGTTTCAAAGCTAGGGTTTGAGGCTTAAAATCTTCTGGTTATAGTTTGATGCAGCCTTGCTGCTAATCATGGCAGTCGGGTAAGTTTCTCTTATTCTCTTATTGTCACTGTATCCCCAGAGTTCTTCATTGCATGCGAAGTCATTATTTTTTGTGATTGTGAAACAAACCAGGGAGAACAAGCGCATCTAAAAGGGCAAGAAGGGAGGAAAGAAGAAAGCCTGAGTAGTTAGATGTAATTTTTCCCTTTTCCTCCTTTTGAAAGGAATTGCAATAGACACATGAGGAGTTAATGGCGTGATGGCATTATATAGGGTCGATCCATTTACGAAGAAGGATTGGTATGACATAAAGGCTCCATCTTCCTTCAACACGAGGACCATGGGGAAGACGCTCGTTACCAGAAAGCAGGGAACCAAGTTAGCACATGACATCTTTTCATTCATTACAAATTTAACACTTCCAAAATATTTGTAGTTACCGTGCCATCTAGTTTTTCTGCAAATGTATATTTATTAGCTTTTGTGAAAATATTTAAAAGAAAAACCTTGTCTATCCGATTTCGGTTTTCTTTCGTCTTTATTTTTGGTGTTCTTATTGGCATCTCTTGACTCTTTATACTGGGCTACTCCCATGAGGTTTGGAACAGGGTATACGCTTGCCAATTGTTTGATAAAATGGCTGCAAGAGATGTGACTTGTTTGTCATTATTCCCTTCTCACCACTTACATAGTGCATAGACTTTGTCACTATAGCTGGAAATAGTATCTCATTCATCTAAAGTGATTTCTATTTTGATTCCAGATCGCATATTTGGCTCCACATGGTGATCATAATCTGTGGCATTATTTCTCTCCAACTACTTCTTGTACTATGTAGGCATGTTCAAATTTCTTATTCCTTTTCATGTCGAGTTTTAGTTGCTCAGCCCTGTTTAAGTCCGTCACTGACACTTTTAGATTGCATCGTACAGGTTAATTCAGGAAGTCATAACTTAATTATTCTTACTCTACTCGGAAAGCACCAAACTCAAGACAGACAAAATTTTCTAGTTAACCCACCAGCCAAAATTTAAGGTCAATGACCCACGCAGAAAGCACTTCCTCCACTTATCACTTATATTTCATGAGAAAGTTTTGGCCATATAGGAAATGTCTTGCAGATTACAAAACATGAAACAATGGATAATCTTATAAAATAGGAAATACAAATGATTGGAGAAATGTAGGAAAATTCTTCCAACTCTGAAATGTCAAAGATGGTCATCAGCAAGAAAAGAATAAATTATGGTCTGAAATAAATGAATTTATAGTCAATATATGGAAGAATAAAAGCCTTGTCCATTTGTGACGACTTGCTTCATTGTGGGTATTACTGGTGTGCTAGTTTTGTATGTTTTCGCCATTACTCCTTTGCCAACGAATTACCAGCAAAATGAAGTCCCCATGGTATTGAGCTAGCAGTCAGAGCCTAGTCAAGTCTGAAAAGGTGAGCAATCAAAATGTTGTTAAGCCCAAGAGGGGGTAAAATATAAAAGTATATTTGATTGTATAGGCAGAAGAACAATTTCACTATCATAACTATCTGAATTGAAAAGTAAACTACAAAATATATCAACATCCTTATGTTAATTTGAAGGAGTTATCAAGAAAGTAGGTATTATTTTGAAATAGCTATTCAAACTTATGGCACTAATTTGTGAAACACTTGCTTGGCAAGCTCTCCAATTTCTGTTAGTTCTAACCAAACAGTCCTGCAAACAATAAAACTTTTTCTAGAAGAGGCAAATCAAGTTGTCTGGAAATTTTTATTCCCACATATGCAGTGTCTAATTTTACTACCGATTTACTATTTGTTTCTAACACACCCTGACAAAAAATAGTTTTAACATTGTTGATGAAGGAAAATTTGACTAATACAATAGTCTTCTTGCCAAAATAAGCTCATGCACATGAAAGTAACAACCAATGTCCACATGCAACATAGACAAGGTAGGCATAGACAAGGCACATGGATTGCTTTGCATGTCTATCTCAGAGTTCTTTGGAACACGTGGATAATAAACAACCTTTTTAAAATAGTTGTAGACGTATAAAAATGATCATATTCCTAAATGAATATTTTATGTTCATTTTTCTATTTGATTAAATCCAATTTAATTAAATTATCCACATTCTTCTATTTAATTAAATAAATTATTCAAATTTATTTAAATTCACTATACCCATTTAATGAATAAATCATTTTATTCAATTAAATCCCCCCTATCCACTTTTAATTAAATTCAAATTTAATTAAATAGTTATCCTAAATTGAATAAATCAAATTTATTTAATTGTAACCAAATTGAATTAAATCATTTATTTCAATTAAATCCTATTATCCCTCCATCCACTTGCAAAATCCCAAACCCCTTCCTAATCCCTTCTAGAATCTTCTAATTGCTTCTAATTAACCTAACCCCTACTCTAAACTTTGTCACAACCCTAAGCAAAGGGAAGTCACTTCTCAAACCCTCAAAGTCTTTGATAACCATTAAAGGCTTTCGACCTTCAACCACTAAATGGCTCAGAGTCTTTGATAACCATTGAAGACTTTCAACCTTCAACCACTTAATCCCCAAAGTCTCCAATAACCATTAATGGTTAACTCAAACCCTCCTACATGGTTAAAACATTTGTTTTGACTCAACCTCTACCCAACCCAAAGGTCTCACAGGCCTTTAATGCTTTGACCATGATTATCTCTTAATCATTTGCACAAAGGTTTATCCTTGGATTAACTCTTAATCCAGTGGGTAATCTTAACTTAGACTTGACCCTTAGCCTTTAGATAACCATGAGGTCTTCTCAGGCCTTTAATGCCTCCAACCTCTTCTCTCAGCCCAATCCTATGTTGACACTTGTCACCATTTCATTGGTGCCAATTGTGCACATGGATCCCCAACTTTCAAACTTGGCCCTTGATTAAACCATTCAATCTTGACCATCCATTGCCCTGTTTATGCTATAAATAGAGCTCTCATTCCTCCATTCTAAACAATCATCTTTCAAATTTGAAGCATCACACTTATGCTCAAATACTTTCAAGCTTTCTCATTTCATATATGCTCATCATTTAGCCTCTCTTTAAATCAGGAAGTAGACTAAATATGCATGTTTAGAATAATTTCTTTATCATTTTAGCTCAATCATAGATTAAATATATCATGCTAGGATAGTATTTATACTAACCCTGTCATCTTATCATTTAGTTTATTGCATTTTAGAATCATACCTAGCCTATAACGTATTTCATACTAAAATATATCAAAGCATCCCTCATTCTTACATTTGTCATCCCTGAACCATTTTGCTCAGTGATCTGAGAGCAAAAACATTCATTTGAGGGACATTGTGAGATAGAGAACCATGGGACCCTCCTTGGGAAGCTGAGTAATACATTATTGCTCCATAGCTTGCACTAAGAAGTCCTGTGTGTGTGTGTGGACTAGTTATTTTATAATATTTTCACATATTGAATTCTATCAGCCCACTTTTCCCGCATACATTTCTGGCGCCCACCGTGGGGCTCGACCCCAAATAACAAATTGGTTTTTCAAATTAATGACTTTTGCAGGTTCGCGGGAAACAGGAATCGGCGCTTCGGCAACATTCCATAGCGCATCTGATCAACAGTCTAGCGCATCCCGCTTACTGTTTAGCACGTGGGCTCTACACTTTAGCGCGTGAAGACCCTTTTTTAGCGCATGACTTCCTATAAAAATTTCCTGTAGGTCTCGACGTGGGCAAAACACAGAGTAGTGCATCAAGTTAACATATTAGCGCATCCGATCCCCAGTTCAACACTTATAGTCCATCATCCAGCGCGTGAACCTCAAAAGTTAGCGCATCATATTTCAAATTTTCTTGCAGAACTCAGTGCGGGAGAAAGAAAAGGAACAGAACAGCGCTTCCAATTCACAGAGTAGCGCATCCCAGCAACAGTATAGCGCAGAGGAACATAATTTTAGCGCATCTGGTTTTTATTGTAGCGCGTGCAGTCCATTCTATAGCGCATCAAAGACAAACAAAAAAAAAATTTATTGTAACCAAATTGAAATTTTAGACTTGTAGAAGTCCCCCAAATCATCTAACATTTTATTTCTTTTGTTTGCTTGCAGGATGCTAACAATTTCTTGCAGATAGAGCGGGGGATTTTATGTTAAAAACGATTTCTTTCGTTGACCTCCAAATCGAAAATTTTGTTTTCTTAACCATTTCCTTTTTATAGATCAGAAAATCTTTTCTTTTAAAGATTAAAAAGAACATCATGCTTGTTGGAGCAACATCTCCAAATAGAAGTTAGAAAATCATTGTCTTGAAGGCTAAAAAGAACCTTGTTTGCCTTATCTCGAAAGTGGAAGGTATATGCTCTCTCCATAACTGGGTGACCAAAAATCTAGACCACTCTTACAGCTTTCAGTAATTCAAGCCGTAAAACCTTTAGCAGGCCTGCCTTCCCGAGGAGTTGCAATCAACTCTTAAAGTCATTTATGGCCGGTGTGAAGGGAACGACCTAAGTGGGGAATGACTTTGATGCCAAGAATTCCAACCCACTATAATCAGATGTGGAAAGTGACGAAAGTCCTTTTCAATGGTTGCGCGCAGTGATTAGCCTTCCCCCAATATCCTTGAGATACGTAAAGCCTTTGTTCTAAAGGTTGGGAAGCCTCCTGAGGGAGTTTATCACTGACGGTCGAACGGGAAGCCTGATTACGAACCATAAAATTAGAAGCTTTGAACTAAGTCAATAACCGAACATTTATAACATCATAGTGCAAGGGTGGGGAAAAATCTGCCTCCAAAATTACTCACCATATATCTCCCAAGATACCTACTCAACTGTGAAGCAATTCACTTTGAGTTAATTTCTGGCAAAAGGCAAAAAAATGGGCGCCCTCTAGGGGGTGACACGGTTGTTTAAGCTGACAGAGTATCGAGACTAGTGGGCTATGATGTTATTTATGACCCTTGAATAAAGAGTCTTTTTGAAGTGTATTACTTGTATCCAAACCTGTTAAAACATTGAAGATTTGAACACATCCTCGCAGAACATACACTTTTTGTTAGATTAGGCATAATGGTTGTACTTTTTCTGTCGTGCTTGCATTTATTATTTCAGAAAATCAGCCATCACATTTGAAAATTTCTCAACAAAATTCAAAATCCTCAAAGAAATCACCCAAACAAAAAAATCAAGGCAGTCTAGCGCATAAGAGCAACATCTTAGCGCATGGAATACTTCTGTTAGCGCATTCAAACCTAAAAATAGTGCGTGGAGTTAAAACAGTAACGTTTTATCCTTGGGCAAAACAGTATAAAATCCTTTAGCGCATCCGAAACACAGTCTAGCACGTGGCAACAACATCTTAGCACGTAGGTGTCAAGAATTAGCGCATAAAGTTTAAAAGTTAGCGCGTAACGGGCCCAGTATAGCGCGTAGCCTTTTTGAACAAATTCCACAACAATTTTCAACAGTCCTAACTTTAGCGCGTAGAAGAAACAGCTTAGTGCGTGGCATAGAAACATTAGCGCATGCAGTCTAGAAGTTAGCGCTTAGAAGACCCAAGATAGCGCATAAACTTTTGAAACTGTTAGACCGCCATTTTCCAAAATCCAAACTTTAGCATGTGTCTAGGGGCAGATTAGCGCGTGGGCTCATTATTTTAGTGCATCAATTAAATTCAGTAGCGCATGTAGACTATGTTCTAGCACGTGATCCAAAACAGGAAAACAGAGAGCAAAAACCGTGAAAAATTTCAAATTTTCAAAAGCATTTTTAGAAGCCTTTTTCATCAAAAACCATTTTTCATCAAACCAAAGTGACAAACGAACCACTAAAACTATTTCTTGAGCTCAATTTGTGTTAAAACCAAAGTTGTCAAAATCCTAAACAAATCGCACAATAGAGGACATCTCTCCTATCATAATCCAGAGATTTCATCATCAGTATCAACAAAATCCTTTACCATCTTACGGATTTCTATCTCAAAACACTTGTTTAAAATTCTCAAATTGTCAAATCCAGTTTCCAGATCGGGAAGCTTTTATCCATATCATTTGACACGCTTTATCGTGAAGGGGCATCTAAACCTTCACTCTGATAAAGCAAGATTTGAAATTTTTCAAAACAAGAATCAACTGAATCCAAACACATCAAAGGAAATCATTGATCACTCATGCATGACTAATCCCCTTATTCTGAGAAAAAAGAACCTCTATCGTAACATCACGTTGAAGAAACAACAACCTAGTTTTTCCAAATTCATCAAGAGAAATAAGTTTTTATACATCAATCGTCAACTCTTCAAATCTCATCGGGTATTCCTTCATCACGTCAAACGTTACATCCAAAACAAATCTAGCGAATTTGACAAAGAACCTTTGAAAACAAGAGCATACTGTCAAAAGTCTGCTTTTAATCAAACCATAAACCGTGGTAGGAAAATCAATCTAGCATTCTTGCCCGACGAGTGCATCACATATAACACATCTCGACCAGAACCACCAACACCCGAGCAACACATCGAAGAGGCTTTTGTCCCTTTTATCACTGAAAGTTTCTACTAAAATGTCTGTTACTCACTCTCAACGAGACAAACAAAGCGAGACACACGCTGAATCCAGTATGAATCGAAGATTATCAAATCCTTTTGAAGTTCCACCCGTAGAAGAACCTGAAATTACTGAAGCACTTCTTCGGGAATGTCAAGAAAATCCTTCCTTCCAAAAACTTGTCGAAAAACTCATGGAAAATGACAAAGAAAAATATTTGTTGATGCTCACAAGCAAGGGCGTTAAACTTCTTGAAGATTTCGACCCAAACATCTTTCAAACTGGTTCTCGACAATATGCATATCAAGAACAACACAGAGAAGAAGAAACTCGCATACCTAAACAACATAACTTTGAACAACACATTCCAGAACAATACATACCAGAAATGCGTATACCTGAGCTAGAAACACCAAAGCAACATATACCATTTACCACACCTTTTCAGCTGAGAACCAATACAAGGCAAGAACTTTTTCCTCGGCAAGACAATATACCCTTGGCAGCCCTTACTCAACAAATGCAAATGTTGCAAAGGCAAATACAAGATATGCAACAAGGGACAACAGTGCGGTACTCTTTAAATGAAATCTGTCCTTATCCATTTGATCGAAGCTTAAACATGGTGCCTTTTCCTCCAAACTTGGACGTTCCCAAATTTGATAGATATGATGGGAAAAGTGATCCCCGGGATCATGTTCGCGAATTTTGCACACTGAGCCTTGAATTTGCTCACGATGACACCTATTTAATGAGGTTATTCCCCAGAAGCTTGGGAGGGCAAACCATGGAATGGTTATCCAAAATCTCACCACCTGTCAAATCATTTGATGAGTTGGTTAACAAATTCATAACCCACTATTCCTACAACATCCAACATGCCATAACCATGCTAGATGTTTGCAATACCAAACAAAAGAACAATGAAACATTCATGGTATTCCTTCAACGCTGGCGACGCATGGTCTCTAGATATCCTCGAGATATTCCTGAAAAGGAGAAAATGGAAATCTTCATCGATAACTTGAACAGCGAGATGAGTTACAGACTAAAACTTCAATGCATACCATCTTTCGCTAAATTGATTGAAAATGGCATTCAAGTGGAAGAAGCATGTGTCAAAAAGGGAACACTCAAATTTTACAAAGAAGGAACGAACTCATCAAACTACAATAACCAAAACAACACCAATCTTGACAAATCTTGATTTTGGACTCGAAACATAAACAAAGGCAACAAGCGAATCACATGATCCTAAATCAAAGCAACCAGTGCTTGCATTATCTGGAAATCCTCAGAACACGAAAAATCTTAAAAATGTTGCACCAAATGCTAACACATATGCACAAAACACTGATCAAGGACAACTCAATACAAACAACACCAACAATACTCAAAGCAAAAACATGAATCTGGGACCTAACAACAATTCACGCAACAACACGAACAATTTTCAAAAGCGCATCTTCACACCACTAGGACAATCATTAGAATCCGCATTCAGAGAACTTTTGGCAAACAAGATTCTGTCTTTGCCTCCAATCAACAATTATGAACCCCCAATCAAACCACCTTGGTGGAATGATTCATACTATTGTGATTTCCATCGCAACAAGGGTCATAGAACAAACGAGTGCATGAGATTGAAACACATAGTACAGGACATGATTGATATAGGTGACTTAATGGTCGATGGACTTAAAACAAATGGTGATCACAGAGCCTTTAAAAATCCTCTCCCAAATTACAACAAAGATGGAGCATCCACTTCAAATGATACACGCGAAGCTCATATTAATCACATCTACCACAACACCATCAACCACATATCAGCTGAAGATCATCACGTAAATGTCATCACCATCCGAGATCAGCGTGATCATGAATCTGTCAATATCACAACCCGAACTCAGAAATATGTCTTGAAGGGACATATTGCACCTGCAACTACCACACCAAAAATCCAATATGACTTGGTTAGCCAACTACGCAAGACTCCAGCTCAGATATCTATCCTGGAATTATTGAAACTATCTCCGAAGCACAAAGACATATTGGAACAAGCACTATTGGAAACCAATGTACCTCAAAATCTGGATACCGACAGATTTCAAGCCATGGTCGCCCATATGACAGGACCTCATAACCTCACCTTCTCCGAGCATGACGATGCTTCCTTGATCCATCCACATAATACTCCTCTCCATATTGAAGTCATTGTTTGCAAACACCGAGTCAAAAGAGTCCTAATAGATGGAGGAGCTGGCCTTAATATGTGTACTTTAAAGCTTATCCGTGCATTAGGCTTCTCAGAAGAATCTATTGATCCTTGCAAAAAGATTACCATAAAAGCATATGATGATGAAGAGAGGTCCTCTAAAGGCACAGTGATATTACCTATTCAAGTAGGCCCAGTACAAAAGGATACTATTTGTCAAGTCTTAGATATTGATCTAACCTACAATATTTTGTTAGGACAACCCTAGATACATGAAATGCAAGCAATACCTTCTACATATCACTAGTGTATCAAGTTTCCTTATGATGGACAAGAAATCTTCATATCTGCTGATCACAATCCATTTCAACATTGCAATGCAATGGGGGCAGCCCAGGACAGTTTGGTTCCTCATAATAGAGAAAAGCAGCAATCTTCAACATCAGATCCACACACAGCAAAATCCAACTCCTTATGGGGAGATTTCAAGTAGAAAATGCAAATCAAAGACCAAGGTATGGGAGAATACTCTCTAGAGCCTTTATGCTTGGCCAAATTGCCAACATCACCTAGATCACATGGTTTGGCTACTACATCAACACAATTGGCTACTCGGCCCATCACTAAATTTGATGGTACCTTCATCCAATTGGGTACTCTAGAACATGAATCAGAGGACAAAGATGTCCTTAGCTGGTTATACAAAGATGAGGAAGAAAATCATAGAGCAGCCGCTCTGGATATTGTTCTACCAACACACCTATATGGAAAAGGCTATTTAATCATGAAGCAAATGGGATATGACAGTAAAGGACCTATTGGCAAACTCAAAGAAGGAGTTACTGAACCTATAGATCTTCCTTCACAACCTAGAAAAAACAAAGTAGGATTGGGTTCCAAACTCGCGTTCCTATTGAAACGGCCGCCACACCTACCTATCAAACCTCAATGGAACGTAAAGACAAAGTACAAAGAAGAATCCTGGCAGGAAGCACTCTTTGAATCTACAGAAACAATCCGCAAGGAACGGGAACGTCAGGATCAAAAGTTACATCAGGCAAAGCTTCGAAGTCATAAGAAGGCCCTAGCTACAGCAGTAGCTCATATTCAGACACCAATATCTCAAGAATAAATCATGTCATCTCTAGATACCGTTATTCCTCCCCAAGGAAGTACGGTCTATGAACAAATTTAGAAAGTAGAGGACGGATTTGACACAGAATCAACAAAAAGCATCAAAATGGTATCCATCATCAAAGATTTATTTTCACCCTACAACATACCTGTTTACAGCACAGATAGAATCTGGGATGATGCCTATGAGACTGATTCCAATGAATATGAATGGGGTACCTACTCCAATGCTACTACAGATATCTCTAGTGATACTGATTCTATATCTATCTCCCAAGAAGAACATAACGCAGAAGATAGACCTCTGGAATTTGGACCGCTCAATATCTATGACACCGAGGAAAGTGAACAGGAACATTATGAGCAAGTATATGTAGAGGATAATACCATCGAAGACCTCGACAAAATCCTGAACTTCTTTAAAACCAAGAACCATCATGATGAAAACTCTGTCCTAACACTCACAGTAGCCGAACTTGATCCACCTAACGATTCCTTACCACTTGTCTTTCCTGATCTCATCGACTGGGATGAACCTAAAATCCATGATATACCAATTTTTTCAAATGATGAATCTATTATCTATTACCTATGTATCGTAAATCCGGAAGCAGACTCTACCAGTGAACAAAATAACGATGTCTACAAACCAGGGAGTGCCAAGTCTCTCAATCACAAAAATGAACTAAATAAAGGATCTGATGCTAAAAACCAGACAATGGCAGCTCTAGATCATAAAAAAGTAAAAATAAAGGACGCATCAGGGGGTGAAAACCTTTTTAAGGCACCTAACGATGGGAGACTTGACACTCTTCCTAAGCACTTTCATGAGCGATCGCCCATATTGATTGAGCCCACTCAATCAATCAACATTGGTACCACAGAAGTAGTTAGGAACCTACACCTTGCAGAATCTCTAACAGAGGAAGAAAGATCAGCGTTCATCATTTTCTTCAAAGAGCAGCAAATTAACTTTGCTTGGTCATATGCTGATATGCCTGGAGTGGGATCCACACTTAATCATGCATCATCTGTCCATTTCTACAGGAGTTAAGCCAGTCAAGCAAAAGCTACGAAAGATGAATCCACAGGTGGCACTCATGGTCAAAACTGAACTAAAGAAATTATTAGACGTCGGATTCATCCGACCCATTGACTATGCGGAATAGATTTCCAACATCGTTCCAGTATCAAAACCAGATGGTTGTATCAGAATCTGCACTGAATTCAGAGACGTCAACAAAGCTTGTCCAAAGGACGACTTTCCTTTGCCCAGTATCGACATCATTGTAGATCTCACAGCAGGCCATGCAATGTTCTCACTAATGGATGGTTTCTCAGGCTATAACCAAATCAAAATAGCCCCAGAAGATCAAGATAAAACCGCATTCACCTGTCCTTGGGGAACATACTGTTGAAATGTTATGCCTTTCGGCTTAAAGAATGCAGGGGCCACTTATCAAAGAGCAATGACCACAATATTCCATGACATGATGCACACATTTATGGAAGACTATGTGGATGACTTACTAGCTAAATCCTTCACCAGAGCAGAACATCTTGGCATCCTAACAAAGATTTTTGATCGATTGGAGAAATTCCAAGTCAGGCTTAACCCTAAGAAGTGTGTCTTCGGGGTTACATCAGGCAAGTTACTAGGCTACATAGTCTCAGCTAAAGGTATTGAAGTAGATCCAGCAAAGGTACAGGCCATTATGGACATGCCACCCCCAAAGAATATCAGTCAACTCAGATTTCTACAGAGACGACTTCAATCCATCAGGCGATTCTGTTGGGAAAAATGGTGTCTCAACCTTGCATTTATGCGAGGTTACTATTTATAGTAAGTTTTCATTTGAGCATGAAATGGTGCGAAACTCTCCCTGAAACTTTTGGTTGGCTAGATAAGCATTCCGGTAAAGTTGCATCGCAAGGTCACAGCTAGTTTTGAAGATATTAAAGTTTTCGTCTTGGAGGGGTGCGATAAAATGTTTAAACTTAATTTTGGGGGCTTTAGAGGCTCCGAAATGCCCTGAAAAGTGGTCATAACTAGCACAGCAAGTTACGAGGTGATAGAGCACTTCGCGAGCTTTTCGGCGCTTCAAACGATTCGTCAATCGGACACCCGGTTCTCAAGTTATGGCCTCCGGAAGTTTGTACTCCTGAAATAGGAAAAATAATTTGTATCGGATACATAAATGAGCTGTAAAAGGGAGCGACACATGTTGATGTGTGCTTTAACATGTCATAGGGCATCTTGAAGGGAGATAAGGTCGGCTACACCTTATTGGGTGGTTTTAGCCCATGGTTTTGTAATACCGTTTGACGGTTTCTTGTATTGTATCTCCTATTTATGAGGTGTGTGAGATAGAGGTTGTGTGTAAGAGTCTTATGGCTATTGAGTTGCCTCTGAATCTCTGATTAGTGGTACTCCTGCGAAGAGCTTGCTCTGCGAGTATGTTGTAATCTATTTTTTATTGCTGAATAAAATATTGAGCTGCTTTTGGAGTGTGGGGTTTTTCTCCCGAAAGGGTTTTCCCCACGTAAATCAATGTGTTGTGGTATGAATGCTATTATATCTATTTCTATTTTCTGTAACTGTTGTAACGATCTGAAAATGTTTTGCATTACCCTCCTCTCAAGGTTAGTGTAGGAAGTTGTTTCCGCTACTTAACTTCCTTACAAGTGGTATCAGAGCCTGATCACCTTTGGTTTCAATTGTGGGCAGTTGGGTTTTTTGAACTAATCCAAATTTGAGTGGGAGCTTCTGCAGAAGACACTTTTTGATCTTGTTGCAGGAATATTCAGATGGTGAGTTCGTCAGGGAGAATAGAGGTGGAGAAATTTAATGGAAGTAATTTTGAGATGTGGAAGCTAAAGATGGAAGATCTACTAATAGATTGAGATCTTTGGGATGTTGTTGATGCGAATGTCCAAAGGCCCTCAGATCCTACTGCGGCAGCTCAGTATGATGTTATGGACCGAAAAGCCAAGGGTCTAATCAGACTGTGCCTGGCAGACTCTGTTCTAATCAATGTCCATGAAGAAAACTCTGCAAAGAAGCTATGGACTAAGCTTGGTGAGATGTATCAAGCGAAATCTTTATTAAATCAAATTTTCTTAATAAAGAAATTGTATTCCTTGAAGATAGAAGAGGATGGACGAATTGCAGACCACCTGGAAGCATTCAATATGTTGGTGGCTCAATTAGTATCCATCGGTGTTAAGATGGACGAGGAGGAGAAATGTCAGATCTTGCTTTGTTCTTTCCCTGATTCGTGGGATTCTCTTGTTATGGCTATCGGTAGTACTTCTGTTGTTTTGAAATCTGAAAACGTGGTGGGTGCCCTACTCGGTGAAGAGATGCGAAGGAAGGTATCCATCAGTTCAAAGGAAGCCCTAACCGTTCGTGGAAGACCTAAGGAGAAAGACAAGAAGAATGAGAAGCGCGACAAGTCCAAATCCAAAGGGAGATCGAAATCTCCTGGAAAGTCCAAAGTCATTTGCTAGAATTGCGGTAAACCGAGTCACATCCGTAAGGACTACAAAGAAGAAAAGAAGAAGAAGAAAAAAAAAAGTTCGATTCTGATTCTGAGTCCAACAAGGAAGATGGCGATGCATTTATTGCGGCTTTAGCGACTCATGCAGGTAATGATGCCTGGCTAATTGACTCAGGTGCATCTTTTCATATGACTTCCAATAGAGATTGGTTTTCTGAATATGAAGGATTTAATGGAAGTAAGGTGTACTTGGGTGATGATTCACCTCTAGACATTGTTGGTTGAGGTAAAGTTAGAATCAGGTTTTCTGATGGTAGAATAAAAAGGATTAATGGTGTGCTGCATATCCCTGGATTAAAATGAAACCTGTTATCTGTAAGCAAACTGATAGATGTGGGTGTGCAGGTAGTCTTTTCTGAAACAGGATGTAAGATGATTAAGGGTGCTATGGTAGTTGCTAGAGGTGTCAGGTTTGGCACTTTGTATAAGCTTGAAGCATACACTGTTGAGTGTAATAGCACTTCTGTAAAAAGTAAATCTACGGATACTTCACTGGAAGATTTGAAGGTTTCACCTTCAGTAGATGGAAATGGTTTTTGGGCACCTAAGGGTGCTCTTTCGTCTGAAGCAAAGTTACCTGTAGAGAAGACTATGTTATGGCACCAGAGACTTGGCCACATTAGAGAAAAGGGTCTAAGGACCTTGAAAAATAAAAACCTTGTTGAAGGTTTGAATGATTGTAATCTTGACTTTGATTTCTGTGAGCATTGCATTTATGGAAAACAAAACCGCGTTCAGTTTTACTCGAGTTCTCATAAAACTTGTGGTGTTTTGGATCTTATCCATTCTGATGTGTTTGGTCCAGTAGATGTCTCTTCGATTAGAAAATCCACATATTATGTTTCATTTATTGATGATTTTAGTAGGACATGGGTATATTTTCTAAAGAGTAAATCTGAAGTTTTTAGTCGTTTTAAAGAATTTAAAGCAATGGTTGAGTTGCAGACTGGAAAGAAAATAAAATGTTTGAGAACTGATAATGGCGGTGAGTTTTGCTCTAATGATTTTGATAGATTCTGTAAAGACTGTGGAATTAACAGGCAAAAGACAACTCCGTATTCTCCACAGTAGAATGGAGTTGCAAAAAGAATGAACAGGACACTGATGGAGAAGGCTAGGAGTATGTTGAGTGGTGCCGGTCTCGAACAAAAGTTTTGGGTTGAAGCTGTTGCCACTGCTTGCTACCTGATTAACAGGTCTCCTACATCAGCTCTTGTTGATAAAATGCCTATGGAAGCATGGTCAGGTCACAAGCCTTCATTGAGACATCTTAGAGTTTTTGGTTGCGAGGCATATGCACATGTGCCAAAGGAGAAGCGAACAAAGTTGGAGAACAAGGCTGTGAAATGTATCTTCATCGGGTATAGTTATGGTGTGAAAGGATACAAGCTTTGGGACCCTGTTGCACAAAAGGTAATTCACAGTAGAAGTGTTATTTTTAGAGAAATTAAGTCTCCTTCTATTACATTGCAGCCAGAACAGACTAAAAAAGAAGATGTGATTCAACTTCCTTCTACACCTGAAAGAGTTGAATCGAGACCCCTAGATAGGCAAGAAGTTGAGGAGAGCTCATCTAGCCCTAAATCTTCAGAAGAGGAGGAAGAACCTCCAACTCAGCTTGTTCGAAGGTCTACAAGACATAGACAACCACCTGAAAGGTATTCACCTAATGATTGGAGATGTATTTTTGCTCTGAATACTAGTGTGGATGAACCGAAATCTGTAGAAGAAGCATTAGGTATGAATGATGCAGAATCCTAGAAGATTGCTATGGAGGAAGAAATGGCAGCTTTGAAAAAGAATGATACATGGGATCTTGTACCATTGCCTGAAGGACGAAAACCTATTGGTTGTAAATGGGTGTTCAAGAAAAAGATTGGTTTAGATGGAAGCATTGAGAAGTATAAAGCAAGGTTGGTTGCAAAAGGCTACTCTCAGGTTGAGGGTGTTGATTACGGTGAGATATTTTCTCCTGTTGCAAAAATGACGTCCATTAGATTTTTGCTTTCTATTGCTACTGCTTATGATTTAGAGGTTGAGCAAATGGATGTGAAAACTACTTTCCTTCATGGTGATTTGGAGGAAGATATTTATATGACACAGCCGGAGCACTATGTGGTGAAAGGCAAAAGTAATTTGGTCTGTAAATTGAAGAATTCTTTGTATGGCCTCAAACAAAGTCCTAGGATGTGGTACTAGAAATTTGATACATATGTGTTGAGTTTGGGATTTGAACGTTCTAAATCAGATCACTGTGTTTATTATAAATCTGATGGTGATCATTTCTTATTCATTGCATTGTATGTTGATGATATGTTATTCATTGGTAAAGGGAAAGGTATGATTTCAGAACTGAAGTCTCAGCTCGCTGCTAAATTTGAAATGAAAGATCTTGGTGCAGCAAAGCACATTCTTGGGATGGAAATTAGAAGAGATAGGGTGAACAGAAAGCTATGGCTAGGCCAGAGTAAGTATGTGAATTCAGTGTTACAGAGGTTCAACATGCAGAATTGTAGACCATTGAGTGTTCTTTTTACAGTTGGAACGAAACTATCTGTTTCAGATTGTCCTACATCCCTATTAGAGATGGAAGACATGAGCAGAGTGCCTTACCAGAGTGTGGTTGGAAGCTTGATGTATGCTATGGTCTGTACTAGACCAGACATTACCCAAGTAGTGGGAGTACTTTCTAGATATATGTCTAATCCTGGTAGAGTTCATTGGGATGCAGTCAAAAGAGTCTTCAGATATTTGAAGGGTACTTCAGAGTATTCTTTGTGTTATCATGGTAATTTAGTTGGAGACATGACTTCCCTTGATATCCATGGTTATGTGGATTCAGATTGGGCAGGTGATATTGATAGCAGAAGATCCACTAGTGCTTATGTGTTTACTTTGTTTGGTGGTGCAATTAGTTGGATGAGTAAGCGACAAGCTGTGGTTGCTTTATCCACTACTGAAGCAGAGTATATGGCAGCTACTCATGCTTGTAAAGAGGCCATTTGGCTTAAGAGACTATGTTCGGATATTGGAATAAAACAAGGTACAGTGACAGTTTACTGTGACTATCAGAGTGCAATTAGCCTAGCTAAGAACCCGACATTTCATGCCCGGACCAAACATATTGATGTTCAGTATCATTTTGTTAGAGATATGGTCGAAGATGGTAGGGTGAAGCTGGTTAAGGTGGAAACTTTGATGAATGTTGCAGATATTTTAACTAAGGTTGTGAGCACAGAGAAGTTCAGATGGTGTTCAGAGTCTATGGGCCTTATGGCCCCTAGCAATTGATTCATTGTGTTGACATTCCCTTCCGCTCCTGCAAGGTGTTCGACAAGTGGGAGATTTGTTAGGAAAAATGGTGTCTCAACCTTGCATTTATGCGAGGTTACTATTTATAGTAAGTTTTCATTTGAGCACGAAATGGTGCGAAACTCTCCTTGAAGCTTCTGGTTGGCTAGATAAGCATTTCGGTAAAGTTGTGTCGCAAGGTCACAACTAGTTTTGAAGATATTAAAGTTTTCGTCTTGGAGGGGTGCGATAAAATGTTTAAACTTAATTTTGGGGGATTTAGAGGCTCAAAAATGCCCTAAAAAGTGGCCGTAACCGGTGCAACGGGTTGCGAGGTGGTAGAGCACTTCGCGAGCTTTCCGGTGCTTCAAACGGTTCGTCAATCGGACACCCGGTTCTCAAGTTATGGCCTCCGAAAGTTTGTACTCCTAAAATAGGAAAAATAATTTGTATCAGATACATAAATGAGCTGTAAAAGGGAGCGACACGTGTTGATGTGTTCTTTAACATGTCATAGGGCATCTAGAAGGGAGATAAGGTCGGCTACATCTTATTGGGTGGTTTTAGCCCATGGTTTTGTAATACCGTTTGATGGTTTCTTGTATTGTATCTCTTATTTATGAGGTGTGTGAGATAGAGGTTGTGTGTAAGAGTCTTATGGCTATTGAGTTGCCTCTGAATCTCTGATTAGTGGTACTCCTGCGAAGAGCTTTCTCTGCAAGTATGTTGTAATCTATTTTTGATTGCTGAATAAAATATTGAGCTGCTTTTGGAGTGTGGGGTTTTTCTCCCGAAAGGGTTTTCCTCACGTAAATCACTGTGTTGTGATATGAATGCTATTATATCTATTTCTATTTTATGTAACTGTTGTAACTGATGCCCTCCTAAATGGCACAATATTAGCTTAAGATCAAAGAACACAAAATCACAAGATGTTAGAGTTAATCAATCAAAAACTGAAACAATGAAGGCATTCCAAAAGAGACACTAAAAGAAACATGCTAAATATATCTAATAAATAGAACAAATGATCATGAGACATCTCCAACTGCCTCTTAGCATGGCCTTAGCTCCTTCTCCCTTGTTCCTCTCCTCTCCAAGTTCCAAAATAGTGTAGCTCTCAGCAGCTTTTTGCACTATGGATGCTTATGGAGGATTGAGATTGTAGAATAGCTCTAAATGTGAAATAAAAAGCTATTTTGATGCTAAAATGAAGTATTTTACCAAAAAGACAAGATTTAGATTGTTTATGCTAAAATGCTCTCTAAAATGTCTATAGTCTAAATGCATACAAGTTTTCAGGATCTGGATTATGAAGGAATGGGCTCTATTTATAGGAAAAATGGAGCAATGGATGGCCAGGATTGAAAGGTTTAATCAAGGGTCAAGCTTGAAAGTTAGGGATCCATGTGCACAATTTGCACCAATAAAATAGTGACAAGTGTCAACATAGGATTAGGTTGAAAGAAGAGGTTGGAGGCATTAAAGGCCTGAGAAGACCTCATGGTTATCTAAAGGCTAAGGGTCAAGCCTAAATTAGGATTACCCACTGAATTAGGAGTTAATCCTAGGATAAACCTTTGTGCAAATGATTAAGAGATAATCATGGTCAAAGTATTAAATGCTTGATGAGACCTTTGTGGTTGGGTAGAGGTTGAGTCAAACAAATGTTTTAACCATGTGGGAGGGTTGAATTAACCATTAATGGTTATTGGAGACTTTGGGGAATTAAGTGGTTGAAAGTTGGAAGCCTTTAATGGTTTTCAAAGACTTTGGGGTTTTTGGTGGTTGAAGGTTGAAAACCTTCAATGGTTATCCAAGACTTTGGGGCCATTTGAGAAGTGACTCCATTTTGCTTAGGAATGTGACAATAATTAGGGGATGGATTAGGCTAATTAGGAAGGGTTTAGAAGAATCTAGAAGGGGATTAGATTTTGCAAGTGGATTTGGTGGGTGAGGGAAAATAGGATTTTATTGAAATAAAAATTCATTTATTTCAATAAATGTGTGCAAGTTGCATTTGTAGGAAAATGCAAGTGGGGTGGGGATAATGATTTAAATAAATGTTTTATTTAATTTATTTAAAAGAGGAATAGGGGGATTTAATTAAATAAATTGATTTTATTTATTTAATTGATTGAAATTTGATTTAATGAATTAATTAAAATAAATTGAATAATTTATTTAATTAATAGAAGAATGTTTGGCGATGAATTAATTAAATATTAATTTAATTAACTGGTGGCTAGTGGATTTTTAATCAAATAAATACGAAATATTCATTTAATGAAAATGGACAGATTTATGTGACTACATTTGCCCCTCTTTGAGATGGTGCGGTTTATCGCATTGTTTCAAAGAAAGAAAAACTGGTGTGAAGAAATGCCCCATAAAATGTAAATTTAATGGGTGGTATGCCCCCTCGAGAGATGGGCCTAAAAATTTCGAAAAATCGGGCGATCTCTCGAAAAAGAATGAAAATTGGCGAGGTGATAGAAAAGAATAAGTTAGCAACGTGGGTGAAAAATAGAAGAAAACGGGGATAAAATGGAGAAACATCAAGCCAGTGAGTACCCTTAGGTCATACAGGAGATACAGTGAAAATGTGGTGGTTGTTCTTTCGAGTGATGCTATACAAGTGATCAAAATTGGTTGAACAATCTGGTGCAATCGGTTTAATTGCCCCGGTCAAGTCAAAGCGTGACAGTTGATGTCAGTTGGTCGCTTGGACATGATAAAGTCTGAGTAAGTGAATCAAAGTGACCTGATGTGACTTAGACAATTGATGTAATTGCCCGATGAAGTCAAGATATATGAAGCAAAATACTCGTTGAGACGTAGACAATTGATGTAATTGTCCGTTGGATTGTGTTTGATTGGTTGATCAATTGATAGTATGTGCGTGTGATGGATGGTTGTGGGGAATCATGGCAACCCCGTTGAGACTGGGTCATTATGATAAATGCCTGATGTAGTCTAGGATTACCATAATCGATTACCTGTTGAGACCCGAAGATACTTGATCAGAGTATCTGTTGATAGTCTAGGTGTGTGTGAGTCAATGTACCTGTGCAGACAGAGTAACTTGCTTGGCTTATTGGATGACTTAGGATAGGAAACACAATCCCTCCTATTTAGAGATGGATGGTGATGAACGTGGCTTGATTGGGTTGATTGAGAAACGATGTAGGGTATGTGATGGTGATTATCGAGATGGGGAGGGTGGGGAGGGGTTCAATGTTAGATAGAAGAAATGGAGGACCTATTACATTCCTATGGAAGAAGAGGAAAATAGAGTATGCATTATTATGACTATGTATGCATGATATGCAACTATTATGAATGTATTGATGGGTGGAATGCAACGAAATGCAATATATACAGATGAGATGAGATGACGACCCATAGTGCTCTATTTTCATCATTGAGCTTTAAAATGTTGGAAGAGAATACAAGCAACTTGACATAAAGATTCAAGATGACTAGAGTATTTCTTACATGGATTTTATATAGCAAGTTAATACAAGCAACTTGATATAATGGATCAAGTTGACCTGAGTATTGCTTGCGGAACAGACAAGGATTATCTCCTTTCGTGCATGACTTGGATCGTCCTCCTTGATCTTAGGTTGATCATATCTTGAGACAAGTGCATACCGTACTAAAAATAAAACCTTTATCCAATTTGGAGGAAGAGGAACCAAAGGATGAGCATTGTACCTGCAACCAAACAGCATATTTACATAAAGAATAAAGAATAAGGATCCTTGGTAATGGCTCATGCTCATATGGTCGAGGTATACGCTGTAGTCAGCAAGCCGTAGTGATCTATGACTGTATTTTTGCCTATGATCACATAACTTAGTGAACTTCCCACGTAGACACCATTAGTACATGCCCCAGAACTTCATCGGAAATAATGCGCAAACGATACAAAACAATGCTAAAAGATTCCGATACAGATAAACAAACAATTGAACTCACAAATCCACCAAGTATTTGATAGCTTAACAGAATTTTCTTGTCAAAGAAAATGTCATCTTGTCTTTGTTTTGGTAAGGAAGGAGGCATCCTTGTTTTAAAGACAGTTTGGATTGTTGATGTCGATTGTTTTTGATTTGATTGATGAGTGGTTATTTGTGAGTAGTTTGTCAATGTTTGTTTTGGTATCTGCATGGATGGGTATGTACAAGGTGTTGCCATGTTTTAGTGTGATTCTTGATGTTTTCTGATGTTTTTGGATTTTGTGAAACAATTTTGAATGTTTTTGGTATTTTGAGAGTCATTTTTGAATGTTTTTGATATTTTCTGATGATTGCCTAAATGAAGAGCGTAATGATATATAAGACAATGTAGAATCCACTTCCATCACGAGGGTAAGGGTATTGCCCCCAGTTTGTAGACCTGACTATGAAAAGATGGGATGCTAGACGCATGGAGTACTTTCTTAATTGCAGATCAAATACCAAGCCATGGTTGGGATGGATGGATGTATGTGTGCATGAATGTGATCGCAATGAGCCTGAAAGATACTGGAGCCATTGCCTTTACGAGTGGTGCCTGTTTGCCAGGTTTTCACCATCGCACTTACCCAAGGTGCCACCGGAGTGTTTGTTCACCGTTTGGATGCCTGATTTTTTCTTTACTTTTTTGAATGTTTTTGTATTTTCTTCAGGACATTTTCTGAATGTTTTTGGTATTTTTCTGATATGTAGGGGAACCTGATGCTCTGTATACCTTAGGTATAAAACCGTTTGAGGTGCATGCTATTGATTGGATCTGCGAGCGGTTCTCCTTCTGGTGTAGCCAACTGATATGCCCTGGACCCGAACACAGCAGTGACAACATATGGGCCCAGCCAGTTTGATTCAAACTTGCCTTGATGTTCTCTGTTTGGTTGGTTGCGAGGATTCTCTCGTAGAACAAGATCGCCTACCTCAAATGTACGAGGTCTAACTCGGTGATTGTAACTTCTACTCATGCGCTGTTGATAGGCTTTGAGGTGATTGTATGCAGCTTGTCTTTTCTCATCAAGTAACTCTAAGTCCTGAAGGCGTGAGACTCTGTATGCTTCATCATCGATGAGATTATGCAAGGAAACTCGTAATGATGGTATCTCGACCTCAATAGGCAAGATAGCTTCTGCACCATAGACCAATGAATAAGGAGTTGCACCTGTAGGGGTTCGAATGCTAGTTCGATATGCCCATAATGTTGGATTCAATTGAACATGCCAATCACGACCGGCATCATTGACTGTCTTCTTTAGGATTCTCAATATGTTTTTATTGGATGCTTCGGCCTGACCATTGCCTGTGGGTAATAGGGAGTGGAAAAGCGATGTTGGATATGAAATTTCTCACAAAGTTCACGGACATCCTGATTTTTGAAAGGGAGACCGTTATCTGTGACAATAGACATGGGTACACCATACCGGCAGATGATGTAATTGAGGATGAATGAGGCGATCTGCTTGCCGGTAACTTGGGTAAGTGGAACAGCTTCGATCCACTTGGTGAAATATTCGGTGGCGGTAATAATGAATTTATGGCCATTGGATGAAGATGGATGAATCTTACCCACAAGGTCAAGGCCCCATTGACAAAAAGGCCATGGTGTCGTGATTGGTTGCAGTTCCTGGGCCGGTGCATGTATCAGGTCGCCATGAACTTGACATTTCTTGCATTTCCTGACAAAATAGTAGGAATCCTTTTCCATAGATGGCCAATAGTATCCAGCTCGTATGATCTTCTTGGCTAGTGATGGACCACTTGAGTGAGTCCCACAAATTCCTTCATGTACCTCTTCCAAAGCCTTTGTTATCTCATCTTGTTCCAGACATCGAAGGAGAGTACCATCAAGACTACGTCGGTATAGGGTTTTGGCAATAATGGTATATCGAGCAGTTTGGCGAATGAAGGTTTTTCGTTGGTTATTCGATTGGTTGGGAGGAAGGGTGTGATCGCGAAGATAGGTGTAGAACTCACCGTACCATGGGGATTCGGAACCGACAAGGTGACATATTATTTCAGATTCGGGGATATCATAAGCAGGAATCCAAAGCTGTTCTACCAAGAACTCGTAGCGTGTTGAATTCTGTGGAAGATCTAGGAGAGATGCGATAGTAGCCATAGCGTCAGCAGCTCGATTCTGATCTCTTGGTATCTGCTCAAAAGTGATAGTAGTAAATGATGTCTTTAGAGTGTCCACCATTTGCTTGTATGGCATGAGTTTATCATCTTTGGTCTGATATTCATCAGTTGCTTGTCGAATGACCAGTTGTGAGTCGCCATATACTTGAAGTTCTTTTAATTTCCATTGTATGGCTAGCCTGAGTCCTGTGATCAAAGCCTCATATTCTGCTATGTTGTTTGTGCATGGAAATGTGAGCCTATAAGACTTCGGGATGCTATCACCTTGAGGTGTGATAAACAAAATGCCTGCCCCCGAGCCGTGCCTAGTGTATGAACCATCAAAATATAATTTCCATGGTTGTGCTTCTGTAATCATGAATATCTCTTCATCTGGAAAATTGGAAATGAGGGGATGATCGCCTATGAGTGGTGCATCGGCCAACTGATCTGCAATGACTTGCCCTTTGATAGCTTTACGGTCCACATACTTAATGTCAAATTCACTTAGAATCATTACCCATTTGGCCAAGCGACCTGTCAATGCTGCTTTGCTGAGTAAGTACTTGAGTGGATCAATCTTTGCAATGAGTTGCACCTTGTGTGTCAACAGATAGTGCCTCAGTTTAGTGGCTGCCAAGATTACTGCTAGGCAAGCTCGCTCAATAGGTGTGTAATTGAGTTCATAGCCCACCAGTGTGCGAGAGATATAGTATATAGCACACTCTTTACCTTCTGCATTATGTTGTGCTAGTAGTACACCCAATGCTGTACTTGTTGCTGAGATATAGAGTAACAACGGTCTACTTGGATCTGGTGGTATCAACAACGGTGGATTCATGAGATAGTCTTTGAGTGACTGAAATGCTTGCTGGCATTTGTCATCCCACTGAAAGCGGATGTTCTTGTGTAGCAGGTGTGTGAAGGGGTGACACTTATCAGCTAATTGTGCAATGAATCTGCGGATGGATTGAAGCCGCCCTTGTAGTGTCCTTAGCTGACTGATATTCCATGGAGGTGGCATGTCCATTATTGCCTTAACCTTTGCTGGGTCGACCTCAATACCTTTGCTTGAGACAATGTATCCTAGAAGTTTCCCGGAGGTCACTCCAAAGACACATTTCTTTGGGTTGAGTCAAACATGATATTGTTCCAGTCTATCAAAGATTTGATCTAAGATATGGAGATGTCCTTCTCTTGTGAGTGATTTTGCTAGTAAATCATCCACATAGTCTTCCATCATAGTATGCATCATGTCATGGAAGATGGTGGTCATTGCTCTTTGATAGGTCGCTCCTGCATTCTTTAGACCAAAAGGCATTACATTCCAGCAGTATGTGCCCCATGGACATGTGAAGGCTGTCTTATGTTGATCTTCTGGTGCGATCTTTATTTGATTGTATCCTGAAAAGCCATCCATGAGTGAAAGCATGGCATGTCCTGCTGTTAGATCTACTATGATGTCAATATTTGGAAGGGGGAAGTCATCCTTAGGACATGCCTTATTCAGATCTCTGAAGTCAGTACAAATGCGGATGCCCCCTTTTGGTTTGCCAACTGGCACGATGTTGGAGATCCATTCTGCATAATCAATTGGTCTAATGAAACCAACATCTAGGAGTTTCTTGAGTTCTGTTTTGACTAGCACGGCAATCTGAGGATGCATCTTACGAAGCTTCTGCTTGATAGGTTTGGCTCCTTTTGCTACTGTGAGATGATGCATGACTAAATCAGGATCAAGCCCAGGCATGTCTGCATATGACCATGCAAAGTTGATCTGACGCTTCTGGAAGAACTTTATAAACTTAGGCTGTTCCTCTGGAGTGAGAAGAGATGCCAGATGTATGATATGAGGGTTTTCAGGAGTCCCCACATTGTATTCTTTAGTCTCCTCAATGAGAATCGTCGATCGTTCCTGTTGTGTACTAGCAGGGAGAATGTCAAACCCTTCATCCTCAGGCGCCTCAGAGAGGTTTTCACCATTGGATACGCTCTTTCTTTTTACTTTTGTCGGATCAAACAGTGCCACAGTGTGGTTTTCACTGGAAGATCCATGTTTTATTGTTATATTTTTGCAGCTGAAGGGTTTGGCATCCGCCCCGAAGTATGCTGCGCTATTAAGTTGAATGGCGAATCCAGCTTTGTGATCCCCGCTTGGTAGATTATCCCTTAATTCCAAAAAGTCAATGATAGCCTCATCGTTTTGGAAGAGGTCAAGACATGGGGGATTTGGTTGGTTCCATTCGATAAGTTCAGGGTGGACAATGGGCATTACTTCATCGATTAGGTTAAGTGCGGGAGATGTATCAGTGAGGGTTAAGATAGTGTGGTGAAGGTCGTTGATGGTACTCTCCCTGTCAGAATCAGGCGTAGGATGAGACGTAGGGTCTATGGAAGATGTTTCCAGCTCAGGTACCCAAGTGGTCTTTATCTGTGCTTCTCCGTAAACAGGAATGTCTTTGCGTGGCGGAGGTGGTGATGTGTCTTCCTCATCTGAAGTGTTAAGTTGCACTGAATCGAATTCCCACTCATGTGAGTCGGTCTCTGAATCACTTTCCAACATCCGATTGCTATACCATACTGGGATGTCTTTGGAGTTAAATACTGCAGGCGTGATTGGTTTATGTACTTTTGTGGTGATCGATGTTGTAGGAACCGTGATGGGGTTTAAAGGATTTGTTACTGGAAGTATTGGTAATGGTGACACAGTGGCTTCTGCTAGAACTACTGGCGCCATAGATGCTGCTGCGGGTTCTGATACAGTTGTTGCTGCTATGGGTGTTATTGACGGGATTACTGGTCCGTTTGGTGGGATGATTGGTATTGTAGATGGTTGTGGTGGGGTTGTGAGCCTCGATGGGGCAGTGGGGATAGTGCTTGATGGTGCTTTGATTATGAAAGGTGTCCTCTTTACAGTAGGTGGGCAAAATGGTTTGCTAGGTTTTCCTTTAAATCTGAGTTTAGGAAGGACTTCTTTTTCAAAGCCTAGGCCTGTATTACCTTTGGGCTTGAACTCTGGCAACAGCGGTTCTTGTCGTCCTTGTTTGCAGGATCCCAAAGCACTTTGACCATCATACCCCATTCTTTGCATAATGAGGAGGCCTTTGCCATACTGTTCTGTAGGAAGTGTAACTCGCGGTATGTCAGTGGTGATGGGATCCTTATAGATCCAGTCCGCTAGGTCCTCATCTTGTGTTTCTTCCTCTTGACTCTTTCCAAGGATGAAAGGCGTTAAAGCACATGCGGGCGTGACTATGGATTGTTGGAGCAACTGCTGGGGTTTACCATGCGTTCTAGGAGAAGTGGGCATTTGTCCCACACAAAAGAGCTGACTCAAGTTATATTCCCCGGGACCTTCCTCTGTGACTTTCATCTTAAGCTTTTCTTGCTTGGGTATAGGAGTGTTTGAACTGGCAAGAGAGGCGGGATTTACATATGATGTGGAGGAAATGGCTTCCCTATTATTAGGAACTATAATCTCTGGTTGATGGCTGATATTATGGCAAAATGCAAAGGGATTTGCATCGCCCAGGATTGTGATCTCTGTACCGTTATGTGGGAACTTGATACATTGATGGTAGGTAGATGGCACAGCTTGCATGGCATGTATCCAAGGTCTCCCTAATAATAGGTTATATGGCAGAGGAAGGTCCAGAACCTGACAAATTATGTGCTTTACCACGGGGCCCACTCGAATTGGTAGGACCACGGCTCCTTTGGATGAACGCTCTGCATCATCATAGGCCTTGATGGTGATCTTCTTGCGAGGATCCACTGATTCTACTGCATAGCCCAATGCTGTGACCAACTGTAGTGTACAAATGTTTAGGCCTGCTCCATTATCAATCAAGACTCGCTTGATCCTATGTTGGTTGACAAAGCCTTCAATGTGGAGTGAGGCGTTATGAGGTTGCTGGAAGGAAGAGTTGTCACTTTCGGAAAAAGTGAGACAAGGTGAGGACTTTAGATTTCCAACCATGGCTTGAAATTGGTCTGTATTCAGGTTTGCAGGGACTGACGCCTCTTGGAGTGCTTGATCCAAGATTGTTTTATGAGAGGGTGACAGACGCAAAAGCTCCAAGATGGATATAAGCGCAGGGGTTTTGTCTAATTGTTCCACAAGATTGTACTGCTTTGGGATGGAGGTAGTGCCTGGTGGAGCTGCCTTTATGGTGACCTTGCCACGACGTGTAACAACATTGCAATTTGAGGTGGGATTTTTGAAGGTGATAGTTGCAATTTGTTCACTGGCATCATGCAGGTGATTGACAGTGTAATTATACGCAGCTTGTGTATAATCAGTGGTATCAGGACCTCGTCTGGACGTGGAAGGACCCCTTTGATCTTGCGATGGAAGTGGATTCTTGAACATCTGATGATCATTATTGGTCATTTTTGGGTCATGCCCTTCAATTTCAATTTCTCCTCGATCAATAAGATCTTGAATGAGATCTTTCAATCGATGACAATTACTTGTCTTGTGTCCTCTTCCTTGATGGAATTCACAATGTTCAGTATCTCTCCACCATGCCGGTTCGACCTGAGGCTCATAGTTTGATAGCTTAGGTAGAGTGATCAAATTCTGAGAAATGAGTTGTCGCATCACTGTTTCAATGGGTTCCCCTAAGGGAGTGTATGTGCGTTTTTGTTTTTGTGGACGGGGTCTTGGTTCATCATGAGATGTGATGCGACCTTGATTAGGAAGGACATTTGTGTTATTTTGAGGTGGAGGATTTTGTCCTGCAAATCGAACCACAGGTTGTGCATTTTGGATAGTTCGAGCATCCACAACCCCATCATTGACGATATTCTTATTCTTGTTCCAGAAGTTCGGTTTATCACTATTGAAACGCGGGCAAGGACCATCTTTGGGTTCATTAAAGATTTTGATGAGTCCTTTTTTGATGAGTGCCCTTTCACATTTTATACCCTTGGTGATCATATCGTTAAAAGAATCAGTATCTTTGACATCCAGGTGAAATTCCATTTCTTCGTTTAAGTTGGAAATGAAAATTTCCACTAGTTCTCGTTCAGGTAACTGAAGAGAACGTCTGCTAGACATTTGGCGCCATCGTTGCAGGAATACTGAGAATAATTCACCTGGTTTTTGTTTGGTGTTGCATAGATCAGCCATGGTGATGTCACGTTCAATATTATAAGAGTAATGAGATAGGAACTTCTGGATGAGTTCCTCAAATGTTCTTATGCCACCTGGTAGTCGAGAAAACCATGATGTGGTTGTTCCTCCCAAGCTTTGGGGAAAAAGGCGCATTAGGTATGTGTCCTCATACGCCACTTCAAGACAAGCGGAATGAAATTCTCGGACATGATCGCGGGGATCTCCCTTTCCTCTATATTTTTCAAATTTGGGTGTTTCGAACCCACGTGGAAAGGGTGGCATATAAAGATTCCTATCAAACGGATAGGGACAGATGTCGTTAAGTGAGAATTGATTGGTCTTAACACCACTATGAAGTTGTTGGGCGAGATTCTCAACTTGTTGCCGCAACATCTCTATTTCATTAGGAGGAGGAGGTGGTGGGTTACCTCGAGGGATGTTATATCTGATGGGATCTCTACGCCTTTCCTCCTCATGGCGACTTTGTCTTTCTGATGCTTGTCTTAATTGGGCAAGATCAAAGTCTGAGGGGAGTTTGGCTCCTTCTTGAGCAAGTCGTAAAAAGTGAGCATCCGCATTGCTCCTTAGTATTTCATCAAATAATCTGTTAAAATGAGGGTTATGCTGAACCCTTTCGATTGTTGAAGGAGTGGGAGTACTTGGGTTTTCATCATTCACATTTCCTCCAAGTGCTTCTTGAAATTCATTGAGGTTGTCCTCTTCTTCCTCAATTTCTATTTCTTGTTGCCTTGATCGTGATCGGGTTTGAGCCATTTTGTTTGCAAATTTGTTTTTGAAGTTGATTGAAGATGATGATGAGTTGGTGATGAAGGATGGATGTTTTTAGTGGATTGGTGGTATGTAGGTCTCTAGCACTCTAAGGTAGATGTAACCAAAATTCCTTCTTTGAATTGCTTGCTTGTTTTGATAAGTTTTGATGTGATAAGGTGTAGAGAAATCTGAGATGTGTTACAGATTTTGACTACCTAGTAATGAGAGGATTCACTCATGAACTAGTTTTAACCTGCGTAGATGTGTCTCTTAGGATGAGCTTATCCTAGATGTAGAAACAATCTAAAAGTGATGTGATGTGTTTGATTTCAAGCAATATCTAAAAAGAGAATTTGGGACAAGAACCTCTTAATGTTTTGAGAGTTTTGGGATGAATTGATGATGGAATAATGATGTATGAATGAGATGATGGATGAAAATGTTTTCAACTTTCAATAAAAACTTTGTGTCACAAATGGGACAAACTCTTCTTCTTCCCTTTCAGGGGTTGGTGGCACTTCTCGAGCTGTGTTGTAGGTGATACAGATGTTTGGGAAGAAATTGGGATTAATCTTTCCTCTTTGATTTTTGTGATAACTCAGAACTCTATATTGCATAAAAGCTCTGCGGTTCAATGATTCTGAATCAAACTCGTTTGTTTTACCTTGAAGGTATAGACGCATGCGATGTAGAAAGACTCTATGTGAGACAAAGATTTGTCTATTGAGATAGAAGAATTTCCTCTTTTTGATTAAAGCCTTTGAGCTTAATGGTCTCTTTTTCAAGGTGATACTCTGATGACACTTCTTCTTTCGCAAGATGTGAAGAATGGTCATAAATTTTTGACTCTTTGTTTGTTTGCACTTTTTTTTTTTTTTTTTTGGTATTTTTGGTTGTGTTGACAGATGTTGGATGAGTACTTTTTTTTTGGGATTGATTTTCTGATTTTTTTTTTTTTCTTTGACAAGAAAACAAAGCAAGCACACAAACACAAGATTGTAGCCTTAAAGACACAAATGAGTATGGGTCTAGATCAACCCAATCCTTGGACTTGTTTTTGACCCTTCCTTTAGATGTATTTTAAGGTGTAATTCCAAAGCCTGAAGTCGGCTCAATTTGCTTTAGGTCTGTAAAACGAACACACTTCAAACACTCTTTATCCCTAAGGTCAAATGGCCAGTTGTGATAAATTTAGCCCACATCTTGATATTTCTTCGACTTTGGTACTACATACCTTATGAATCCCGCCGTGGCAGGTAAGGATGTGATATACTAAGTCTTGCACGAGCATAACAAATAGATGATCCCTATGATGGGGGAGTCACCACTTTTATCCAGCCACAAGTGACTTTTCAAAAAGCTATGTTTCTACTCAAGGAAATATGTATGGTGAGTATCTTGGGAGCAAAACCATCTATGCTCTTGCACTAAATTATACCTCAAATATCCTCAATCAATAGAACAGGTGGGCTACTACTTAAAGGTGTTTAGTCATGTTCGATGGCTTTGGACATAAGTTCATTCTGCAGTGACTCACTTAAGAGCCTTGTAACTAGTGGTGGGGCCCATTTGTCCTTTCGGCCAGTTACACTGTAGGAACAGCTATACCCAAGGCTACAGCTTTCGCTCTCACCTGATTTCTATAGCGGATCGAAGGATTTACCGCTCGAGGTCGTTCCCAAGAGTATCGATCCCTTGGCAGGCCTCTCTTAAAAAGATAAAATTTGAGCGTTACTAACACTTTTCTCTTGCACCTAGGACCACGAGAGCCAAGGGAGAGGATAGTGTGTGTTAGAAGTAGGACCACTCGACTGACTTTTTTTTTTTTTTTTGCACAAGCGTGCCAAATACAAAAAAACACTTGTTCTTTTTAGTCCAGCATTTGCAATGTGATTTAACTATTTGGAGATGTTGCTCCAACAGCCATGGTGTTCATTTTTAGCTTCAAAGCAATATGTTTTGTAATCTAGAATTGAGAAATCCTGGTCAACTTAATGAAAAACACGTTTTGCTTTGAAGGAAAATTTTTGTTTTTGCCAAAAATAAAGACAAGTGGATTGTTCTTTTTACTGCACCAAAACTTGAAGTGTGGATTGTGATTTTTAAGTCCCAATTGATGCAAGAAATAAAGTTTGTTTGGTTGATTTTAAGCACCAAATAAAAATGAGGCCTAACTAGAAAACAATGAAAAACTCTTTTTTTGTGTTTTTAAGTTCTTTTTAAGCACTAAATGAAAATTTTTGTGATTTTTGTTGTGTTGTTTAACCTGCACAAAGAAAAGAAACAAGTTAATAAAATCGATGCTCAAAGGGGGGCTTCCACAAGCCTAATTTTTGATTTTTCGGTTACAAATTTTACAAATCCTGATCCTGAAATGCCCTGAAATTTGACTAAGTCTGAAATTTGGAAGATCTTCCAAAAACTAGATTTTGCATTTCAACTCCTAGAGGTCTGAAACCCCTCTCAAACATCCTGAAAGTATATATGGAATATAACTTAAAGTATAAGAAAGAGAAAAGATAAGAGGAAATGTCACTTATACTCTACCTCCCACAAGCCTTAAAAAAAAATTTTATTGGTTACAAGGCCTTTTTTTATAACGTTCTGTTGCAATAGCGCTAGTCTGTGTTTTTGCAGAAGCGCTGATTCATGCAATAGCGCTAGTCTGCATGATCAGAAGCGCTAATTTAAACGGTAGCGCTGAAAGAAGAGAAAAATCCGAGAAGACAAAAGCGCTAGAAGTGTGTCAATAGCGCTGAAACTGTGACAATAGCGCTAAAATGTTTCCAGTAGCGCTGAAACATTTTCAATAGCGCTACTTTATGGTCAATAGCGCTAAAAGAAATTTTTCAATAGCGCTAAAACGCATTCAATAGCGCCGAAGCGCGACCTGTGTGGCAATTTCAACAAGAAAAATGTTAATTTCAAAAAAATCAATCAGAAGGTTGCGTGTTCGATTCACGTCGGGTTCACCAAATGATGCCCTCCTAAATGGCACAATATTAGCTTAAGATCAAAGAACACAAAATCACAAGATGTTAGAGTTAATCAATCAAAAACTGAAACAATGAAGGCATTCCAAAAGAGACACTAAAAGAAACATGCTAAATATATCTAATAAATAGAACAAATGATCATGAGACATCTCCAACTGCCTCTTAGCATGGCCTTAGCTCCTTCTCCCTTGTTCCTCTCCTCTCCAAGTTCCAAAATAGTGTAGCTCTCAGCAGCTTTTTGCACTATGGATGCTTATGGAGGATTGAGATTGTAGAATAGCTCTAAATGTGAAATAAAAAGCTATTTTAATGCTAAAATGAAGTATTTTACCAAAAAGACAAGATTTAGATTGTTTATGCTAAAATGCTCTCTAAAATGTCTATAGTCTAAATGCATACAAGTTTTCAGGATCTGGATTATGAAGGAATGGGCTCTATTTATAGGAAAAATGGAGCAATGGATGGCCAGGATTGAAAGGTTTAATCAAGGGTCAAGCTTGAAAGTTGGGGATCCATGTGCACAATTTGCACCAATAAAATAGTGACAAGTGTCAACATAGGATTAGGTTGAAAGAAGAGGTTGGAGGCATTAAAGGCCTGAGAAGACCTCATGGTTATCTAAAGGCTAAGGGTCAAGCCTAAATTAGGATTACCCACTGAATTAGGAGTTAATCCTAGGATAAACCTTTGTGCAAATGATTAAGAGATAATCATGGTCAAAGTATTAAATGCTTGATGAGACCTTTGTGGTTGGGTAGAGGTTGAGTCAAACAAATGTTTTAACCATGTGGGAGGGTTGAATTAACCATTAATGGTTATTGGAGACTTTGGGGAATTAAGTGGTTGAAAGTTGGAAGCCTTTAATGGTTTTCAAAGACTTTGGGGTTTTTGGTGGTTGAAGGTTGAAAACCTTCAATGGTTATCCAAGACTTTGGGGCCATTTGAGAAGTGACTCCATTTTGCTTAGGAATGTGACAATAATTAGGGGATGGATTAGGCTAATTAGGAAGGGTTTAGAAGAATCTAGAAGGGGATTAGATTTTGCAAGTGGATTTGGTGGGTGAGGGAAAATAGGATTTTATTGAAATAAAAATTCATTTATTTCAATAAATGTGTGCAAGTTGCATTTGTAGGAAAATGCAAGTGGGGTGGAGATAATGATTTAAATAAATGTTTTATTTAATTTATTTAAAAGAGGAATAGGGGGATTTAATTAAATAAATTGATTTTATTTATTTAATTGATTGAAATTTGATTTAATGAATTAATTAAAATAAATTGAATAATTTATTTAATTAATAGAAGAATGTTTGGGGATGAATTAATTAAATATTAATTTAATTAACTGGTGGCTAGTGGATTTTTAATCAAATAAATACGAAATATTCATTTAATGAAAATGGACAGATTTATGTGACTACAGTAACGATCTGAAAAAGTTTTGCATTACCCTCCTCTCAAGGTTAGTGTAGGAAGTTGTTTCCGCTACTTAACTTCCTTACAGATTCATCGCTCAACTAGCAGATAAAAGTCTACCATTTAACCATTTACTACACAAAAATGTACCATTCAAATGGGAGGCTAAGTGTGCAGAATCTTTTTACCAAATCAAACAGTACTTGATGAATCCACCAGTTCTAGTACCTTCGGTCGCAGGAAAGCCTCTTATTTTATATATCTCAACCACAGACATATCACTTGGGGCATTATTGGCACAAGAAGATCAACAAGGAAAGGAACGTGCCATATATTACATCAGTAGAACATTAAATGGCTATGAACTTAACTATACATTCATTGAAAAGGCTTGCTTAATAGTGGTCTTTGCATCTCAGAAGTTCCGACATTATATGTTAGCACACACCATCAAGTTAGTTGCAAAAATTGATCCTCTCAAATATCTACTCAGCAAGGCAGCTCTTATAGGCCGATTGGCTAAATGGGTCATGATTCTCAGTGAATTTGACATCTAATACACAGAAAGATGAGCCATCAAAGGACAAGCAATTGCAGATCAGTTAGCCGAAGCACCCCTACCAGGAAAACACACCATGGAGGTTGAATTTCCAGACAGAGATGTTCTTGTTCTTTCTATCAAACAATGGACCCTATACTTTGATGGATCCTATACACAACATGGTTCCGGTGCTGGCATTCTATTCATCACTCCTGAAGGATAGACTATACCAAGATCATACAGACTTATGTTTCCATGCACCAATAATGTGGCTGAATATGAGGCACTGGTCATAGGCATCAAAATGGTCGTAGAATGGAAAATCACAGAGTTGAAAGTCTATGGGGACTCGCAACTGGTCGTCCATCAAATCAACAATGACTATCAAACAAAGGATGACAAGCTCTTACCCTACAAGCAAATGGTGGATGACTTCAAACAGTATTTTGTGCACATCACCTTCGAGCAAATACCAAGGTTGAACAACAAAGCAGCCGATGCAATGGCTACTATCGCTTCATTACTACAAATTCCAAAGCAACAGAGTCGTTATGAGTTCCTGGTAGAGCAACTGTTCTCCCCCACCTATGACCACTCTGAATCTCATGTTATCTATGCCTTGACTGGTTCAGATTCTCCGTTATATGGACCAATATACGACTACCTCAAACACAATATCTTACCCATTGACCAATCCCGCAACCAAAAACGTAACTTTATCCGACAAGCTGCCCGTTACACCCTTACCGCTGATACTTTATATCGTCGAGGTCTCGATGGTACTCTTCTTCGTTGTCTTGATCGTAATGATTCTGATTCTGCTTTACACGAGCTTCACGAAGGTATTTGTGGCACACATTCAAGCGGCACTACTCTTGCTAAAAAGCTTCTAAGGATGGGATACTACTGGCCTACAATGGAGAAAGACTCATATCACTTTGCCAAGAAATGTCCTAAATGCCAAATCCATGGTAATTTGATACATGCACCAGCACAAGAACTGCAGCCATTTACAACATCCTGGCCCTTTTGTCAATGGGGACTGGACCTCGTTGGCAAAATTCATCCTTCATCTTCAAATGGACACAAGTTCATTATAGCAGCAACAGAGTACTTTACCAAATGGATAGAAGCAGTTCCCATGACCACAGTAACCAGGAAACAAATTGCCTCTTTTATCCTCAATTATCTGATTTGCAGATATGGTATTCCAAGTTCAATCGTTACAGATAATGGACGGCCCTTCAAGAATCAAGATGTATAGGAACTATGTGAAAAATTCAAAATCCAACATAGGTTCTCTACACCATATTACCCATAGGGAAATGGTCAAGTGGAAGCATCTAACAAGACAATACTGAAAATCCTCAAGAAAACCGTGAATGATGCAGGCAAAGATTGGCATGTACAACTCAATCCAGCACTTTGGGCATATAGGACCAGCATCCGCACACATACCGGAGCAACACCATACTCATAGGTTTATGGATCAAAGGCTATTTTACCCCTGGAGGTAGAGATCCCATCTCTCAGAGTCTCTTTGAAAGGCTTAATCCCAGATGAAGAGTATCGAGTTAACCGCCTACAAGAACTTGAGTTATTGGATGAAAGATGCCAACATGCTTATACTCATCTCAAAGCATATCAGCAACGCATGTGAAGGAGCTACAATCACAAGGTCATTCCCCGCAACTTCAAGGTTGGTGACCTAGTCCTTAAAGAAAATCCAAGAAATCAGCAAGATCAAGAAAAGAAAGGGAAATTTGAGCCTAACTGGTTGGGTCCCTATGTTATCATATCAGTTTATGGATCAGGTGCTTATCAGCTAACAAATTCTAAAGGAGATGTGCTCGATGAACCAACTAACAGCATCCATCTGAAAAGGTACTATACTTAAAGTAGCCTAGTGCACGGAAAAAGCCCAAAACAAACAAAAAAATCAAAAAATCCAGAAAAAGCAAAAACAAAGTACAATAAAAACAAAGGGTGAAAACCTAGTAAACAGGCGCTCTTGTGAAAGAATGGCTCCTCTATCTATTTCCATACCATGTTATCCATACAAACACTATCGACCATCGCCCGACACTTAGCAAATATCCATTCCGGACATACTTAGCGTAGTCACTATCCTGATTTGTCTATATATATCCTCCTACCACTAATACACCATGGCTTGGAATCACTGTATATATTCACATCAAGAGGCACACTCAGCTAGGGGCCTATAAATCATATCAATATTACAAACACTTAAGACATCAAGACTAGATGCAAAACTCCACAGCATGATATCCAACAAACCACTACGCTTCATTGCCAAACAAAACTAAACAAAACACAAAACTACCAAGGATGGATGATTTTTTGAAGTACTGAATGTTGCATTATAGGATAAAATCTTAACTAGTTTTGCATTTTGAACTTTTGGCATTATTGGATTCTCTTCTTTGTCTCACTAAATGCTTCACAACTAGAGGTCAAGGGGAACTTCCAATATTTTCTTAGTCTTCTATCTAGGAGGCGATCACTTGTACTGTGTGAATACTTGCCTCGAGATGTGATACATCGAATATCACTGAAGGCCTGATTCCACTTCACGCATACAAATAATCAAATCTTGTCTATTTACGCAATATGCACTCAGGTCGTCCTGGTTCAATTATACCTTGACGCTTGTGCTATCTTGCAAAATTAAATATCATGTAAATTTTTCTCAGATCATTATGGTTCAATTATACCATTATGCTTGTATAAATTTTCAACATATCCTAAACAAATCAATGCTCAATGATGATATCTACAACGAATGCAAAAATATGGTTCTATCAGATGGCAAATACAGAATAAGGGGTGCTCCAAAAACAATTAGTTGCACATCATTTTACAATTAATTGCATATCATTATTGCATGTCATTTTACAAATAATTTGCATATCATTTAACATCATATCACGATACATTTAGCAGCATATTAAAACATACATCTAATTTTCAAGATACATCTCACAGCATATAAAAAGCATACATCCTGCATCATGCATTATATCATATATTGCATCATCACATAAAATAACTCACATAACATGCATCCATATAAACACATCACATAGATAAAAAATGGTGCCGTATATATATATATATATATATATATCTCAAAAATGATCAAAATCTACAAAATGTGTCCAAACACTATGTCCAGTACAAAGTATAACAATGATCCAAAACTACAACAAAGACCCTGTCTCTCAAGTATGACTATCTCCTGACGGAGATGGTCTCGCTCCAGATACACCTGCCCTTGGATCTCCAGGAGGGTCCTGTCTTGGTGGCCCCGTCACACCTCGGCTCTCTGACCGTGACCCAGTGGCTCGAGATCGACTAGATCTCGACTGTGCAAAACTCTCCACTCGCCGATCCCTGGGTACTGCAGCCTCATAATGTTGCCTATAATACTCTGCCTCCTGCACTCTCCGTGTCAGCTCTCTAAGGGTGTCTCTCATCAGACCACCCGCCGCTGCTCTCTGCACACTTGCCACCATCTCCTCCACTCGTCCTCGCCGCTCTATCTCAGTATCTCTCTCAGTGGTCAACTGAGAAATCTGCCGCTGATAGGTCAAAATCTGCGCCTACAGCTGCTGAACGGTAATCTGCAAGGTTCAAATCTGCGCATCATCTACATGACCTGGCACTCGAACCCGCAGCGGTACTTGTGCTGGAGGAACCCCTCCCACTCGCCCTATCCTCGGTGCTGGAGGTTGGAGTACATATGCCCTCCTCCTCTGTGCTGGTCTTCTCAGCTCCTCCTCACCCCGCACTGCAGCTAACACCTCCCCCACTCTCCCCTCTCTCCCAGCTCCGATAGCCAATCCACCTCTCCCCTTGTCTATCCTCCCCTGCTGCACCGCTCTCTCCACACCTCTACCTCCCCGTCTCCCTCTGGCTCCTCTGGATCCTCCTCCTCCTCCATCCTCCCCATCATCTCCATCATCTCCACCGTCTCCCTCCTCCTCATCTGAGTCAAAAGCTGGCCTCATCTCCTCCGGATCTGAGATCCTAGCCACCGCCCGCGCAGCAAACATACGGGCGAACTCATCTGTCATCCTTGCGTCCTAAATCTCTGAGCATAGTCCAAGATCTGCCTGGCCAACCCCGCAAACTCCTCCACTGCCATGGCACTATCAATAGTCGGCCCCCAATCGGCCACATCCTGCTGCCTCCGTGCATACAAACATGCTCCCTGAGGAATCCCTTGCTGGCACCCGAGCTGCCTCAAAACTCAGGTCACCACAAACCGCTCAATGACGAATGGGGTCCTCCCAATCAGATACCTCATCATAAATACAAAGGGCATCTCCATCCCATCCTCCACCCATACCTCACAACCTGTATACGGTCTCCAGGTGACCATATCTATGTCGTCAAAAACCCTCCTCCAATGCTCTAGTTTGCCTAGCTTACGCTGAACAACTAGACCTCTATATCTGTAGGCATATGTTGCACCTACGGGCCTGTCTCTATCTGCCAGTGGCCTCGCTGCTGGAATGTGCTCCCAGCACCATACCTGTAATAGGGTCACGCCAGCTGACAAACTGTCGTACCCGAGGTATACTACCTCATGCAAGCTTCGGTATAAATGAGCTAGCATCGCTGACCCTCATGCAAATCTCCGGCCCTATGTGACCATCTCCTCCAACACTAACCCCCATCCCACCGAGAATCCCTTTGACTTACGATCAGGACAAAGGAATCCCCCAATGAATCCTGCCAGTACAGATGGGAGCGGTGCATAACCCAAATCCAAAAACTCCTGCCAGGGGATCTCATAGCCACAAACTGTGTCATCCTGAAATATGCGGCGCAGTGCCTCTGTGCCACCCTCCTCTAACTGTTCATAGGGAAGTAGTGCCCCTACTACAGGAATCCGCAAAATCTGGTAGCAATCCTCTGGTGTCACTGTCATCTCTCCAATGGCAAAATGAAAGGTGTTCGTGTCGCTATGCCACCTCTCTGCCAACGCTATCAAAAGCTCTCGGTTCACAGTGAACCGAGGCATATCCAGAAGAGAGGTCAATCCACATCTCTCAATAATGTCCAAATCTGCCTGTGACAATCGCGGTATCAACGTCCATGGTCTCAGGAATCTCTCCCTCGATTGTACAACACCCAATCACTTCTGTCAACAAACAAAACATATCCAATATCAGTTTCCACATCAACACAAAGATATCAAAATCAAACTTACATCAACAACATGAAACAATTTGCTCATCTACAATCAAAGTTCAAAATCCTATCATTTCATATCAATTTGTAAAACAACTCAAGTTCTCAAAAACCATATCAAAACTTGTAATACAACTCAAGTCTCCACAATCACATAAACTTGTAAAACAACTCAAGTTTCCCACCCATATCAACTTATAAAACAACTCAAGTTTCCAACCCATATCGGCTTGTAATACAACTCAGGCTTCCCACACATTGAATTTGAAATAGACCACGCAAATACATCATATTCTGATTAACAAAACACGTTGATATCTATACATAACTTGGAAAATCGCAAATCAAAACAAGTTATACAAACACTCATAGTAGATAAATTCATCAAAACATGACAGGCAAACAAAACAAATTTTCAAATCGGCCAATATTGCAAAAAAAATTTGATTCGCTAAAACAGATATTCAATGCGCTAAAAAACCCCCACGCGCTAGGCTGCCTCTACTACGCGCTATTGTATCTAACCTATGCGCTAGATTCTGTCTACGTGCTAAATTTTTCACCCAATGCGCTACCTAACCCACCCCATGCGCTAGACTCTTTCTATGCGCTAATCTACCCCTCCTAGGCGCTACCCTGCAGCCCTATGCGCTAGGTTAGTCCTACGCGCTAAACCCCCTTCCCTATGCGAACCCCTGCAGCCCCTATGCGCTAGGTTAGTCCTACGCGCTAACCTGTTGACGTGATGCGCTACCCAACACTTTCCATGCACTATTCTACATGCACGCGCTAACCTAATAATTTTATGCACTAACCTATCTTTTTCGGACGCGACCCCTAAAATTGACCTCGATGCGCTACTCTACACTTTGTATGCGCTACTCTAGACCTTAGACGCGCTAAACTGTTAAACCTGAACTTTAAAATTCAAAAACTGACTAAAAATGACAAAACAAAAAATCAAAAAAGGGTCAAAAACGTTGACTTACTGGTGGTCCACGCGCTATAGGTCTCCGGTACCTCCGGACGCGCTCGAAACGGTGTCGGTGATAAGGAATAGGCATTTTCTCTCCAGAGCAAATTCTCTTTCTCCAAAGTCAATAAAGCACAAATGAACCTAAATCAAGCCCTTTTCCCCTCTTATAGGAGGAAAATGAAATTAGAGTTAGCCGACTGGACCTGTAATATGGTCACGGTCTCCCCTATACCATAAAATTTGTAACTTATCGGAAGACGAATCAATTCACACACATTTTACATGCACGAAATCATACACATCATACGCAACTCATCAACTTAAATCAAAAAAATTTATTTTTTTAAAAATATTGATTCATCTCCCGAGGGGGCATCACCATCAAATATCGAATCTGGGGCATCACACATCATATCGAATCTGAGGCACAACTTGCAAATCAAAAGAGCGACACAAAAATTGCATTTGATCATAAATCATGATAACACATCATTTTCTTTGAAATAACATGTGCACACACGTCACTTCAAAGAGGGGCAAAATGTAGACGTATAAAAATGACCATATTCCTAAATGAATATTTTACGTTCATTTTTCTATTTGATTAAATCCAATTTAATTAAATTATCCACATTCTTCTATTTAATTAAATAAATTATTCAAATTTATTTAAATTCACTATACCCATTTAATGAATAAATCATTTTATTCAATTAAATCCCCCCTATCCACTTTTAATTAAATTTAAATTTAATTAAATAGTTATCCTAAATTGAATAAATCAAATTTATTTAATTGTAACCAAATTGAATTAAATCATTTATTTCAATTAAATCCTATTATCCCTCCATCCACTTGCAAAATCCCAAACCCCTTCCTAATCCCTTCTAGAATCTTCTAATTGCTTCTAATTAACCTAACCCCTACTCTAAACTTTGTCACAACCCTAAGCAAAGGGAAGTCACTTCTCAAACCCTCAAAGTCTTTGATAACCATTAAAGACTTTCAACCTTCAACCACTAAATGGCTCAAAGTCTTTGATAACCATTGAAGGCTTTCAACCTTCAACCACTTAATCCCCAAAGTCTCCAATAACCATTAATGGTTAACTCAAACCCTCCTACATGGTTAAAACATTTGTTTTGACTCAACCTCTACCCAACCCAAAGGTCTCATCAGGCCTTTAATGCTTTGACCATGATTATCTCTTAATCATTTGCACAAAGGTTTATCCTTGGATTAACTCTTAATCCAGTGGGTAATCCTAACTTAGACTTGACCCTTAGCCTTTAGATAACCATGAGGTATTCTCAGGCCTTTAATGCCTCCAACCTCTTCTCTCAACCCAATCCTATGTTGACACTTGTCACCATTTCATTGGTGCCAATTGTGCACATGGATCCCCAACTTTCAAACTTGGCCCTTGATTAAACCATTCAATCTTGACCATCCATTGTCCTGTTTATGCTATAAATAGAGCTCTCATTCCTCCATTCTAAACAATCATCTTTCAAATTTGAAGCATCACACTTATGCTCAAATACTTTCAAGCTTTCTCATTTCATATATGCTCATCATTTAGCCTCTCTTTAAATCAGGAAGTAGACTAAATATGCATGTTTAGAATAATTTCTTTATCATTTTAGCTCAATCATAGATTAAATATATCATGCTAGGATAGTATTTATACTAACCCTGTCATCTTATCATTTAGTTTATTGCATTTTAGAATCATACCTAGCCTATAACGTATTTCATACTAAAATATATCAAAGCATCCCTCATTCTTACATTTGCCATCCCTTAACCATTTTGCTCAGTGATCTGAGAGCAAAAACATTGGTTTGAGGGACATTGTGAGATAGAGAACCATGGGACCCTCCTTGGGAAGCTGAGTAATATGTTATTACTCCATAGCTTGCACTAAGAAGTCCTGTGTGTGTGTGTGGACTAGTTATTTTATAATATTTTCACATATTGAATTCTATCAGCCCACTTTTCTCGCATACAATAGTCAAACAATATTTAATACTCAACCTTGACAGTAACAATTTCACTTTATATACAAGTTTCTTGTTTTTGTACAGTTCCATTTTATTCTTAATTGAATGAAGTATCGTATGCCTATTTTTTGTTTTCTTCAGTTTTATAATTGAATGATTGAATGAAATGTTGAATCTTTCTCAGCTTTCTCAGCTTGTGCCCAAGATTCCAGTGGAGGTTGTGGCTCACTGTCTTGACTTTAAGAATAGTTTAATTGAATTATTCAATAATTTTAAATTAAGGATCTTTCCCACTATTTCCCCATTTTATGGAGACAATTCTTATGTCAGAAGACTAAGATGACAATTCAAGCACCCCTTAAAGGTTATTTGTATAATTTCATCAAAAAACCATAATCTTTTGCTATTAGAAATAAATTTCTTAGTAAATGGGTGTGCTCATCCTAGCCCCTGTAATGATCCCAAAAGGTCTGGGTCTTCAATCCAGGTACATCTCCAGTATGTCGAACGCTGAACAATGATGTAATTTTAAAATTTGGATTTCTAATTATAAAAGCACTGCTAAAATAGATAACTAAAAAGCTAAAAGTAAAATCAAAGCCTAACATTTAATTCTTCTGGCATGAAATTTGAAACATATAGCTGATCTTAGTTTCCAATGCAGCACCTAAGAAGACCACAGATACTTTGCTTGGCCTAGACTTGGACTCTAGATGGAACTCGACTCCAACAAAGTAAGGATGGCCTTCTAATTCCAGTATCTGCTCAGAAACATAATAAAAGTAAGGATGGCCTTCTAATTCCGGTATCTGCTCAGAAACATAATAAAATCAAAGGCCAATAGACAAAAAGGATCAATAGCCTGTTATGAAGCACAATTTACTTGAGTATTAATATGCATATTTAGATTCGGAAGCGCAGAAGACAGATTTCTTTGACATGGACTCTTATATGTCCAGACTTTCCACATGGACAAACGTGGAAACACCTCCACTTGACAGCTAAAAGACCACTTGACAGCTAAAAGAAATCAATAGATATGGAATTGAAAAATATTTTGATAGGATATTCTATTCAACCATAGTCCCTTTTTGTGATGCACTATAGAGCTACTTTTAACAATAAACCATTTTTTTTTTGTTGAAGACACGACTCTTCTTTTTATGGATTGAGGTCGGCAGCATCTAATGGGTGATGGTTTTGCTAGCACATTGAATTATTCAAAACTAAATAATAATAAAATCACTATGACCGATAACATTTCACTATCAATTAACCCTACCTTATCTTATTTATAAATATGAATTTATTACATATTAAAAAAAATAAACACGTGATCAAGTATAACACATGTTGTCAATTATGTATCATTGAAAACATTTACACAATTTTAGGTATAGAAACTCATTTATATTTATTAATATGAAT
Source organism: Cryptomeria japonica (assembly GCF_030272615.1). Taxonomy (NCBI): domain Eukaryota; kingdom Viridiplantae; phylum Streptophyta; class Pinopsida; order Cupressales; family Cupressaceae; genus Cryptomeria; species Cryptomeria japonica. The sequence goes on from NC_081414.1 coordinate 773,534,570, forward strand.
TTATTACATATTATTTGAAAATAATGTCTTAATAATTATATACATTTTCAAATTTCTTATCTTACAAGATAAAAAATACCTGAAAATTTGATCGATGTTCATATATCATAGTTTCAATGGCTAACTCAAATCACCAATTAATATTTCCATTCATTTTACATCGAATTATATAAGTTTTAATATAATAATTTTTTTTAATTTTCAAACATTCTGAAAATTCTAAATAAAAATATTTGTTATATAATATAATTAGTATCTTCAAAGTTTTGACCATAGACTTTAATTTTGTATATTGACTGTTTTTTCCCTTCTTGTAGAAGAAAAAAGCAAATGAAGTGTGCGGCAAAGGTGGTGGATCAAATATTAGTTCCCTTCAAACATAGGATTACATATTATAGATAAATTTATTTTCAATATATGTTCCCTTTCTGAAGAATTTTTTTGGCATCTCTTTTATATGATTGCTTATATCTTTTTTTTATAATTTGTAAAGTCAAGTCATGGTTTATAGATTCTCTCAAATAATGGAAAGCTGAATATAGAGACCAAATTTATTGTCTTTTCAAATATGGTTATGTTGAAAGGAACAATTAGTCAAAGTGGTTAAAAATTACAATAGTTTATAAATGTTTTATTTATGAATTAAATTTTATTTTGCTTCTCTTCATTATCCTTATGCACTCAACTTAATCTTTAATTTGATCACTTTATAGCTATTCATTTTCTAGTGACAAATGTTTTATGAATAAAAATGATATTTTAGTGAAGTTCTTGGCTTCTCTTTATTAGCCTTATGCACTCATTAACTCATATTTTCACTAGTGCATTTCTCTCCCATATCTATGAGCAAGTATCTCTATGATAAATACATGTTTTTCAAAATCATACATGTTGTAAAATCTCATAACCTGCTTCATATGAGTACATTTCATATATGAACCTCATGGATTATTTGGATTGTTAATCTTGAAATCAAAATCATATACATAATAATACTCGTTGAGTTACCTAGTTAAATAATATGTTTCAATTGCTCATAAAATATTTTCATCTTTTGCACTATACGGTTGCTTTTGCACATTATAAGCAATACCATATCATATAGAAAGTCAAATGTTATCTACTCATCAAATTCATTGTCTCTGTCCAACACCATAATCTTATACAAAAGCTTAAGCTAAATGCTTCTCCCACTAAAACTATACAACAATCTAAAACATAACGACAGGAACTTGACGCTTTACGTCTCTTGTTATATTATGTGCTGGCAAAATGTAGGCATACGTACATAAATAAACTTACTCTGTGGTTAGTGAGATCTGATATCCACTCACAAGTGCATGCATTAAAAATCTGTCATGTACTTACAATGGAGATCTGATATCTGATGCGACATGACTCACGTGACCATGATCCACGTGGCAATTCTCTATTAGGCTAGGGCGTTAGTGGGACCCAGTAGAAAAAAGCACATCTCTATTAGTCTTCTGTCTACTGGCAGTTATCTACCGGTTTCCGACCCGTCTGTTCCTGTTTTCGTTATTTGTGACCTGCAACTGTCAGTGGACGGTATATGATATTTTTAAAGTAGCCTATAGGCTATATATAAAGTGGACGGTATATGTAATCTCTTTATTCTTTTTTAAATAAAATCTACTAGTTATTGTTTTCTTATTGTGTGTACTTACCCGTATGGAAAATGGTTCATCTAATTATTTAGAAGTATTTCATTTTAGAAAATCACTTTCATCATCTATGCTATTTTTTAATGTGATAAATGAGTATAAAGTCCTCCCATCAAAATATATTACTTTAATGTATCAATATAAATTAATCCAATGTTTGTGTTATAAATCTATAGGTAGCAATAATATTTGTAGATTTTTGTAATAGTGATTTTTTTTATGTTTATATTATTTTTATTTAATTTTATGTTAATTTTAGAGGATTGTTTAAATATATGAATATGTTAATGAACTATGTAATTTTATTTAAGATTGATCTTACTTTCTTAGTCTTTATTTATTTCTATATACAAGTATATTCTCATACAATTATGTGCAACACATATTTCTCTCAATGCCAAGAAACTTTACCTAGAATTTAAATCTTTATGTTTTTCATATTCATGAGGAAAACAAAAAATATTTGTACACAAAAGATCTCTATTGATTTTTTTGATGGGAGAACTTGAAGTTTTAGAAATGATCCATTCATACATATTTACTATTAAACTAGGCTAGGTCAAGAGAAGACTACCTAGAGAACATCCTTTACATCTAGTTTATCCTTATTAAATCATACATCATTACCAAGCCTAAGAACTAGTGGAGGGTTAAGGCAAGAAAGAGCAACACTGCTTGATCCTCATGTAGTGCTTTTTCACCAAATATAATTGTTTTAGGGTGTTTGTTTGGTTGTTGCTCGAGGGAGGTTAAAAACCCAACCACACATATTTTAAACTCCCCTACTCTTCTTTCAAAACACTCATCTACAAAAATTGTCAAAGACTTTTTTGTAATCAACTTTGTTCTATAAAAAACAAGTTGTCAACTAGATTGCTAACTTGTATTTAGCTCTTTATTGTGTATAGTTGCATAGTATAATTGAAAACAAGAATTATAGAATTTAGACCATAAATTTGTTGTTTGTAAGTTGAAATGTTCAAGTGCTACAACTAATATGTGAAATGGCAAATTTTTGCTAGTATACATGCAAGACACTATGCAATATTTCTTAGTCTGAAATACCCTTGGCCATTCTTCTGTATTCTAGCATGTGAGCTCACTAATTTGTCTTATCATTTTTAAATTAATACAATTATGAAATTTTATAACCATTCCTAATTATTTTTGTAACTAGTTAGTATTGAGAATAAGAGTCAAAGTTGCATGAATACAACTTCTTTTAATTATTTTAATATATATAATCTCAATTTTAACAATAAGGAGTAGTTAATTTTACTGTGGCTATCCAGGGACCTAAACAACATGGTGTATAGTGGAAGCGTTAAAAAAAAATCAAAGTCTTCCCTTCATATGCCCATACATAGACGCATCCATTAATTTTTCCCATACTTTGAAAGACAAGACAAGCAGGTCTCCAAAGTCTTGTGAATTGTTGTCAATATAAAAATGTCATCCCAACTGTTAATTATGGGTGGCTTGGACAGCTGTTTGTCCTTACCCAGAAATAACAGCATTAGTTATGGGTAGTTTTGGACAGCTGTTTGTCCTGACCTAGAATTAGAAAATGGTTTTTTTTGTCAAACAAGTATTGTTAGGATAAAAACAATTGTTATTTAATAGTGGCTCTTTTTAGGTGACACCTCATAGCCAAAATTAGTTATTGGTTATTGAGTTGTCTTAATCTCAGCCGTTGGTTTGAATTAATCTTGGCCGTTGGTTTTCCAACAGAGTAGTATAAAAAGGGGTCATGGGTCATTTAGAAAATAAGAAGTCTTGAGAAGAACTTGCAGTGATAGCAAATAGTCTTGCAGTGTTAGCAAGAGGCGCAGTGATAGCGTTGATATAGCAGTGGAGGATATCAGCAGGAGATATTAGGAGTTTTTCAGAGTTCTGCCAGTAAGAGGCAAGGAATTCTTTTGTAATTCTTATATTGCTGAAGATTAATATATTTTCCATCTGTAGAACTGGTTTTCCCTTAGGGGTTTTTCCAGGAACGATTGTCCAAAATTATTGTGTCCTTGTGTTGCTTATTTCTTTCCGTATTTTTAGTGAAGTTGCAGTTGTGTTATTTTTTGATATTCAGCTGTAAATTTATTTTCAGCAGTTAAATAATTTTTATGAGATAGGAGATTAATAATCAGTGACCGCAATAGAATTTATACATGGTATCAGAGCTTTGTTGAGGGTAGAAAAGGTTTACCCTAAGCAAAGGAAAGAAATTTGAGTTTGACCTCTTTCGAGTTATTGTTTTCCTTTATTTCTTTGAGATGGCCTCAATAGGTTTGAGAGATTAGGACAGATTGGATGGTGCCTCAAATTTTGATGTCTGGAAACCCAGAATTTCTTTATTGCTGGAAGAGAATGGTATCAAGGAATATGTTACCAGTACTGTAGTTGTACCTACAAATCTAGTACAACTTGTAGCATACAAGAAGGATGATGCCAAGGCAAGGAGGATAATCCTTGATGGTGTCAAGGACCATGTTGTTCCACATATCACAGAGTTAGATATAGCGAAGAAGATGTGGGATGCCATTCTGAATCTATACCAGAATGCTACCACTAACCGGAAGCTAATTCTCAGAGAAAAATTGAGGAATACCCGGATGAACAAGGGAGAAGATGTTACAAGTTACCTCACCAGGCTTAGACTTGTCAAGGACGAGTTAGCAGCTGTTGGAGATAAGCCAAATGAAGACGAGCTAGTAAGAATAGCCCTAAATGGGTTTACTAAGCAATGGGATGTCTTTGTTCAAGTTATTAATGGACGAGACACCTTACCTAGCTGGGATCGACTATGGAGTGATTTCACTCAAGAGGAGCTTAGACTAAGTCTTGTCAATGGAGCCAACAACAAGAGTCAGAAAAGTGAGGTAGAACAAGAAAATGTTGCCCTAGCGGGAAAGGGGAAAACAAAGAAGGGATCTAGCAAAGGAGCAAATTCACAAATTGAAAAGAAGAAGAAGGACCTATCTAAGGTCAAGTGCTTTGGTTGTCACGAGTTTGGCCACTATGTCAGCAATTGCCCACAAAGGAAGAAAGATAAGAAGGGCAAGAACCAAGTGGCAGCTTCAGCAAGTGCAGAGGAGCTCTCTAGTAGATTGGAGGATGAGTTTGCACTCATAGCTTGTATGATTAGCTCAACCTCATAGAGTGTCTAGTATATAGACAGTGGGGCGTCATTTCATATGACAGGAGTTCGAGAGTACTTCTCCAGCTACAAGGAGGAGAACACTAGTATCCAGATCTCTATGGGGAACTTGTCCAAGCTCAACTCAGTTGGGAAAGGGACTGTTCAGCTTCAGAGGGAGAATGTAAATGTAATTCCTCTTCATGATGTGTTGCATGTGCCAGGCTTAGGTATGAATTTGGTTTCTGTATCTGTCCTTCAGGATAAAGGGTATAATGTTCTCTTTAGAGGGATGCATGTTTTGATTAAGCATAAAGATTGGAAATCACCTGTATCTATTGGAGTTAGGAGTAGTCACCTTTATAGGTTGCAATTTGATACTTCTAAGGCACTCATGAACAGCAGTAACCCTAGAGATCTTGGAGAGCTATGGCATAGGAGGATGGGCCATATTCATCATGGAGCACTTAGATTGCTTCGTGAGATGGTGACAAGTGTTCCAGAGGTGAGCACGAAGCATGATGATGTATGTAAGGGATGTGTGTTGGGAAAGTTTGTGAAAGCATCTTTTCCAAGGAATGACACTAGATCTATGGGTGTTCTTGATCTAGTACATTCAGATGTATGTGGACCAATGTCGACAAAGTCTCTCAAAGGATATGAGTATTATGTTACCTTTATTGATGATTTCTCCAGGAAGACCTGGATATACTTCTTGAAGACCAAGGATGAGGTTTTCAGTCGCTTCCAAGAGTTCAAGGCTCTTGTGGAGAACTCAATAGGAAGGAAGATAAAGGTTCTTCGGTCAGACAATGGAGGTGAGTACAAAGGAAATGACTTCTAGGATTTCTGTACCAGAGAAGGAATCAAGAGAGAGTGGACTGTTCCTTACAATCCATAGCAGAATGGAGTTGCTGAGAGGAAGAACTGTTCTATTTCGGAGGCAGCAAGGGCTATGCTACATGACCAGGACATGCCCCGCTACTTATCGGCAGAAGCGTGTAGTACAACAGTCTACATTCAGAAAGGGTTCCACACAAGGTACTAGGGAAAATGACACTAGAGGAGGCTTTCACGGGGAAGAAGCCAAATGTTGGTCACTTCAGGATATTTGGGAGTTTGGCATATTGCCTTATTCCTGGAGACACGCGTACCAAGTTAGATCAGACTGCAGAGAAGGGGTACTTTGTTGGGTATAGTGAAACTTCAAAGGCATATAGGATGTTCATTCCAGGGACCAGAAGAATTATTGTCAGACGTGATGTCAAGTTCATGGAGGACAAGGCGTTTAGAAGGTCCAGAGATTTGCCAGCAGATGATCGGAGTGAGCAGCCAACAAAAGCTCCAAGTCCAAGTCAAGGACAGCAAAGCTCAAGTACAATTACTAGTACAAGCATAGACTCAGGTAGTGAAGATTCACAGAGTATGGAGCAACTGGTGCAGCAGGATATGCATCTAGATGATATAGAGGTTGATATTTCATCCTCTACAGTTGGCAGTAGGAACCATGAGGTTCAAGACATACAAAGGGATACTCAGGAGTCTGTGGGAGCTCCTAGGAAGAGAACAAGACAGAGGAGACAACCAGCCAAGTTCAATGACTATGTGGCATTAGTCAGCCAGTTGGTAGATAGTGAACCTTCCAGCTATCAGGAAGCTGCCAAGCATCAGGTATGGCGAGATGCTATGGTTGAGGAATATAACTCAATAATGCAGAATGATGTATGCGAGGTAGTGCCTAGACCAACTGATAGAGCAGTAGTTGGATCGCGTTGGATCTTCAAGATAAAGCATGGTGCAGATGGTAGCATCGAGAAATATAAGGCAAGGTTTGTGGCCAAGGGGTTCTCTCAGAAGGAGGGAATAGACTATGAGGAGACATTTCCTGCTGTGGCCAGGTATACTTCTATATGAGCTGTAATCTCATTTGCAGCACAGATGGGATGGCAGATCCATCAAATGGATGTCAAGACAACATTCCTTAATGGAGAATTGAAGGAGGAAGTATACATAGAACAACCAGAAGGCTTTGTAGCACACAACAAAGAGACCCACATGTGCAGATTAAAGAAAGCCTTATACAGACTCAAGCAGGCTCCCAGAGCGTGGTATGAGCGCATTGATACATACTTGCAGGAAATGGGCTTTGTGAAGATTGAGGCTGATGCGAACCTCTACTACTTGGTGGTTGGGGGTGAGGTTCTCATTCTTGTTCTATATGTGGATGACTTGTTTCTTACTGGTGCACTAGGGCTCATAGAGGATTGCAAGAGGGACCTTGCAGAAGAGTTTGAGATGAAGAATTTGGGACTTATGCACTACTTTCTAGGCATGGAGGTGTGGCAGACTGATGGAGAGATTTTCCTTGTTCAAGGGAAATATTGCATTGAAATCTTGAAGAGATTCGAGATGGAAGATTGCAAAGCCATGTCTACACCCATGATCACTAATTGGAGGAAGGTAGATGCATCCAAGGAAAACGATGTTGATCCCACCCTATACAGGCAGCTGATTGGTTCGCTCATGTATTTGGTCAACACCAGGCCAGATATAGCCTTTGCAGTAAACTCTCTTAGTCAGTTCATGGTAGAGCCAAAGAGAGTGCATTGGATAGTGGCTAAGCATGTGTTGCGTTATCTTCATGGTACAGTTGAGTACGGGATCAGATATGTTCGAGGTGAAGGTATCAAGTTGATAGGCTATACTGATGTAGATTGGGCAGGCAGTACAACGGACAAAAGGAGTACTTCAGGATGTTGTTTCAGCTTGGGATCAGGAGTTGTTTCTTGGTTCAGTAGGAAGCAAAAATCTGTGGCCTTGAGTTCATCAAAAGTAGAATACCTAGCAGCCAGCATGGCGATGTGTGAAGCTATATGGCTTCGAAAGTTGCTAGTAGCCTTGTTTGGTTAGAAGGTTGAGACTACGGTGATACACTGCGACAATCAGAGTTGCATCAAGTTGACTGAGAATCTAGTGTTTCACGATAGATCAAAACATATAGACATCAGGTATCACTTCATCAGGGATTGTGTACAGAGGGGGATTGTTCAACTACAGTACATACCTACAGAGGAGCAGGTAGCAGACATTCTGACAAAGGCGTTGGGGAAGGCAAAATTCATCTTCTTTAGAGATAAGATGGGTGTCGTGCAAAACAGCTTCCTCGCTAAGAGGGAGTGTTAATTATGGGTAGCTTGGACAGTTGTTCGTCCTTACCCAAAAATAACAGCATTAGTTATGGGTAGTTTTGGATAGTTGTTCGTCCTGACCTAGAATTAGAAAATGGTTGTTTTTGTCAAACAAGTATTATTAGGATAAAAACAATTGTTATTTAATAGTGGCTCTTTTTAGGTGACACCTCATAGCCAAAATTAGTTATTGGTTATTGAGTTGTCTTAATCTCAGCTGTTGGTTTGAATTAATCTTGGCCCTTGGTTTTCCAACAGAGTAGTATAAAAAGGGGTCATGGGTCATTTGGAAAATAAGAAGTCTTGAGAAGAACTTGCAGTGATAGCAAATAGTCTTGCAGTGTTAGCAAGAGGCACAGTGATAGCGTTGATATAGGAGTGGAGGATATCAGCAGGAGATATTAGGAGTTTGTCGGAGTTCTACCAGTAAGAGGCAAGGAATTCTTTTGTAATTCTTATATTGCTGAAGATTAATATATTTTCCATCTGTAGAACTGGTTTTCCCTTAGGGGTTTTTCCAGGGACGATTGTCTAAAATTATTGTGTCCTTGTGTTGCTTATTTCTTTTCGTATTTTTAGTGAAGTTGCAGTTGTGTTATTTTTTGATATTCAGCTGTAAATTTATTTTCAGCAGTTAAATAATTTTTATGAGATAGGAGATTAATAATCAGTGACTGCAATAGAATTTCTACACCAACACACTGATTTGATATTTTGGCGAGACTCACATATTACAACCTGATCTACAAATTCAATCACACAACTGATCCCACATTTTTGGGTAAACGTCAATTGTTTTTTTATTGCACTTGTGTACGCATTCATAATTGTGGGGTTCGCCTGCCACTTGCCACCATCTTTATCTTGCGTAACTTGCCACCCATTCTGAGTAGGGTTCCACCTCAACCAAATATCTCTATCGCTTTAGCCACTAATTTTTTTTCAGTGACACCCCTGCCTACAGTTTTTAGTCTGTCATAGGCCAAAACCTGTACGGTTGGCATTTCCTAGTTTATGTTCCACACCATACCTCTGTTTCCCACAACTTTCTTTCCCTATGCTCTGGAAATTGACTGATCAACCTTTCCAACCAAAGACTTACAAAGTAGCAATAAATGGTTGTAGAATAGAATAGAAGATTTGTAATGTATATGGGTTAAAAAAGGGAAAGTTTATGGTTAATATGGTTTTGGTTAGTTAGTAAAGTTGAATGGTTTCGTATGAGTTTCAGTATTCAAGATAAAGTTTTGTTTAATGTTAGATTTTAATATCACAAATGATGAGATCAGAAATATGTCCTGGATGATTTCAGTGGATTGAAAATTCTTCAATTTTTGGCTTCCAACTAAAGAGGTTTCAGTCTATGATTGATACACTCATATGAATAGTTTGTGAGTTTTGATATTAAATCGTTAAAAAAAGAAGAGTGGAGTTTATGGGACAAAAGGCTTTTATCATTTTTGCTTTTTGAAGTGTTGATCTTTTGCTATTCAATTTGATAATGAACTCTTTAATTCTCTCAACGATCTCTTCGCTAAAAGATCTTGAAATGAAATTGTCACTAAATTATTTGTATACTTAGTCCGGATGTCATTGTAAGCTTTACATTTCAAAATAAAGTGTTCTTCTGTTTCCATTGTCCCAATTGTGTGAAAGATACAAATTCTCTCTTCCCAAACCTTTATTGGTCATTTCTATCTTATCTATTTCACACCAAAACAATGCAAGTTTGTTCTCAAATGGACTAGGGGAAAGGACCCAGTAGTTGAGCATGTACCAATTGTTGTGAGGGTTGTTGATACCTTTTGTTCCAAAAATTGAACAAATAAAACCTATTGTTTGAAACAAAAAATATCAATTTTTGTTAGGAAATGTACCAACAGTTGTTAGGAAATGTACCAATAGTTGTTAAGAAATGTACTAATATTGTAAAAAGTAACCAATCTAGTGATGCAATGTCATCTGCACAACTATTGGGGTCTCTTTTGCACACCTATTGGTCTCACTTTTTGGGGGGCGCTATTTTGGACACGTTGGCAAAAAGCATGCTAATGTGGCATCATATTTGATGATGTGGCCCTGAAACCTTAGTTATAAGCAGGGGACTTGCCAAATAAGCTGTTGTAAAAAAATCGGAGTGATTTGAAATTTCCAAGTAGGATTTTGAGAAGCGTGAAGTTAGAGTGCACAACTACTAGGTCCTTTCCCCTATGAGAATCTTTGTTGTCGAAAGAAAATTGACCTCTAAATAGACCTTTTGTTGATAGATAGAAGTGAGGCTAAAATTTTCAAGATAATATCCTTTTTTTTATGCATTTTTTTCTACAAATACTTGTTAATATTTATTTGTCATTATTGAAACAAACATTCAAGGGAATGTGACATTTGCTCATTCATCTTTAGTTTTGATTTATCCATGACATTTTTTATTTTGCTCAAGACATCTTTAAAGACAACATGGAGCCAATAATTTACCTCCATTTGCTTGATTTTTTTGGATATCTTAAAAGACACACCATAACAATGGCTTTGATAAGAATTGTACCTATTTTAGCTAAAAGAAACTCACATGAGACCAAAGTTCTAACTCGAACATGTTTGTGATCATGTATTTTTGGATTCTGTCTACTTGCATACATTTGGTGTGTGAAGTCCTTCTAGTCCATGTGTTCCAATGATAAAGCATCAATGAATTACTAATAGCTCAAATAGAGTTTGAATACTTTACCTTCACACATATATTTTATAGAGAAAAAACACTCTCCATCCTTCCAAATTCTCTTCCTTTTACAAATATCTATTTTCTATATTTTGAATATTTAAGTTATAATTTTTATAAGTCTTTAATAGTTCATTTTATTAAATACTAATAAATTAAACTAAAACTTGCAAATGAAAAACTAAATACACTACACATTTACTATATTTTCTCTAACCACTGCACTCGCACTTTGAACATCAATAAAAAAAACATAATGTGCCTCTTGTTTAATTATTATAATTCTCTCTCTCTCTCTTTTGTCAAAGATATTTTATGACAATTCTTGATTAATACAATTGTTTTTGGATTTGATTGT